>NW_024879219.1:298438-344362 GCF_018340385.1 Cyprinus carpio | reverse complement strand
TTCCCTGAGATGCCCCTTTGTACCTGCTTCTTTAAAATGACTGATACATTAAAAAAATTTAAGTTTATTGATTTGCTTTTTTTAAAAAAACAAATGGAGGGAAAAATTTTTAGAAATTGAATTCATAAAATGTAAATTTAGACCAAAACTTTTTTTTTATGTGTGTGTGTTGTGTGTACTTTCTTCAAAAGGGGATTTTTTTTCTTACTGCAACAAGAAAGGAGCCCAGCCAGATCAAATGTCCTTAAGTAAAGATAGATTGGGACCCTTTTTCCCTTAAAGAGTTTCAATGCACCCCCAAGAACTCACCTCCAGTTTTTTGTTTTTTTGTTTTTACACAAGATTCTAAGCTTGACTTTTCTGACCATTGAAACTCTATAAATATTTAATAAATATTTTCAAAAAAACGTAAGGTGCATGTCTATGTGGCCAAACCAAAGTAAAACATATTTTGTGGATGAGATATGCAGTTTACTCTGCTGCCTCAAGATGCTGTAAATGATAGTTGTTCCAAATCTAAACTGGGTAAATTACTAGAGATACTGTTCAAAATTAATTTTGAAAGTAATTGTATATTCTCTTTATTATTATATATATATATATATATATATATATATATATATATATATATATATATATATATAATTTATTAAAAACAAAAACATCAGTAAACATATAACCATGGGCAGGGGTAAGGGCTAGCAGGTGCTTCAGCACCCCCAAGATAAAAAAAAAGCACCCCCATTTTTTTTTTCCCCTGGAACCAAAATACATGCTTAGCCATTGCATTTAATAAGAGATGGAAAAAAAAAAAAGAAGAAAAAAAATTTACTCAAGGCCAACTCGCGTGCAATAAAAATGATTTGAAGGTGCCATTTTTCTAGTCAACTTGCCACGTTATATTAAATTGTTTAATATAAAAAATAAAATCATCACAAAAGGCCATAGGCAGGTGTATTTAGGCTAATCCACCGCTCCGATAAAGCAATAAAAAGCATCGGCAAAGTGATTAAAAAAGGGGGGAAAAAAGAATTTTAATTATTTATTAATAAACTAGTGCTTTCTGAGTCAGTGTTGGTGAAAAAGATGAAGTTGCCAATGCCAAAGCTGGGACTGCCATCTACATAGACTTTACCTTTAATAGAAATAAATGCACCTTTTCATACGGGCAAAAAAAAAAAAAAAAAAAGAAATAATACAAAACCGAAAGGGACAAGTTTTATTATATTTAGTTTATTATTGATAAAAAAAAATAATAATAGCTTGTTTTGGCTATATTTAATTGTAGACTCCAGACTGTGAGGGGGGTCTATTCTGCCTAGGGACTTTTTTTGGAGTTGTCGAAATTGGGAGCCACCAATCTTGATCAACCTATAAGCGCGCCATTTCGTTGCAATTAGTGATCAAATCCACAACCGTTTGAACTGTGCAGTGCTTGAGTAAGAGTCTGGTTTAAACCGCAGCAGCACGAGTGCAAATTTTTTACTAGTTTTACTTTTCTTTTGTTTTCATTTTGGAAAAAGCCAGTTTACCCTGCCTACCAAGCGCTTGTTTCACTGTTCAGTTCTCCTGTGTATGCCCAGTTTTCTTTTTCTGACTACTCTTTTGGATTGCACTTTGCCTGTTTGCCTGTTCGACTGCCTTGTAGCTGACTCTCACTGCTTGCCTTGCTTATACTGAGTTTGGATTTTAGTGGGAACCAGCCAGAACCTTCTGAAGTCGATTTGGGTATTTTCTCCTAATAACCTCCAAAAGTGCCTTAAATTACACTTTCAGTTTTGATCGCATATGATAAGAGCAATACATCAGATCGGAATCTCAAACGGGTCAACTTTTTTTTGTATACAGACATAATAACAAAAAAACTTTGTGCACTTAAAGCATAAAGATAACAAACAAGGAAAAGGTCTGCAGCCTTTGTCTGGCGCCATTCCTGTGTTAGTAAAACGCCATTAAAATGAACTGTACACTGCGTGAATGCTCAACTAAGAGACCTGATAGAGACAGTCTGTAGAAAGCCTGGTCATGTCTACTTGTTTAAATGTAAATCAACAAGCTGCCTGAAAACAATTTATTCTGTGATATCAAGTAATCCATATGGAAATGCAACGCGGATGTCTGTTTTTCGTCTCCTGTGTGCATTATCTTATAATTTCGACCACGCCCTCAAGCGCCGAGCGCGCTTTTTGAGATTCAACTAGTTACTGAAGCCGCCATGGCTTTTGAATACGCCCACACAACAGTAGAAGACAACGCAGCGAGATTGTTCTTCAAGTTTTTTTTATTTTACTGTTTGTTTATTCGATGAGGGAGTGAAGATCATAATTCGTTCCCCAAAAGATGGTGTGGTTGAGGATTCTGCGAGTATTCATCAGATTTGGATGTCAGTCGAGTGGAGTATGAATGAATCACTTATTCAGCAGAGATTCATAAACATGAAGCTAAGTCTCTTTATTTTATTTATATACTTTAAAATTTAGTTTCAATAACATGTAAAACATTTTACTCGTTGGACTTTTACCACAGACTTGTTTCAAACTATAATTCAGACTTAATGTACATATCACTTGAAATATCAAGGACGTTTCCATCACAATATACACCACTCTACCATTCAAAGAGCTTGATGTAAATAATATAAATGTCACAATTAAATGTAAACTGTTACACATGTAACCAACATTTGTGTTTTTTCGCAATATCCCCCTAAAAAAAAAACCTGAAAAAAATATTCTCAGCCTCTTTCAACATTATCTAATAATAATAACTAATAATACACACATACACATACTGATATCATAACAATACAATTGTTTTTTTGTAGAAAATAAGATTGTTAAAAAGGATTTCTGAAGGATTGTGTGACTGGAGTAATGATGCAAAAAAATTCAGTTTGAAAGTCAGCTTTGATTTTTCCTAATAAACTGTTTAACTGCCCTACAAAGTGAATATTAAATTATGTTGTGGGATAATTAAATATATTCTAAATAAACTACAAACATAAAATTATATAGATTTATTTTTGTCCTCACATTCTTTCTGTAACTCATCCCTCTCAGTGACACAGCTGACTGAATGGCTCATTATGCAGCTCATTATGCAGGGCCTTTGTCTTCTCAGGTGTGAATTCATGATAGTTGACGCCTACTGCATATGACTTTTACCAACAAAAGTGTTTTGTTAGGAATTTTAAATCAATATATTGTTTTCTGTAAGTGAGTAAACAAGATGATTTTCACATCATTTAGAAAAAAAATTCCCCAGGCTACAAGCTCCAGTTCTCAAAAAGCCTGGGAACCAATTTTCTGTATGTGTTTTATTGCCTTATTCAAGTGATTTAACATTTTTAGTTTTTCACTAACCACGCATAACATTTTTTTTCTCAAAAACACAATCATGTACATACATGCTGCTCACATATTATTTTAGCCTAGTTTGTGCTGATTACAGTGAGATTAGACTTTAGCCATTTAGATATTTATAAGAAACTGAAAAAAGCACAAATGTCAGGGCATGACAAAACTTCTCCAGGCCCCAAAAATACCCTTAGACTCCAGAGGGTTAAGCCCAGGGAGGGCTCCTGATTCCCCATTAAGGCCATCCCCCATCAAGATACCTAGTTTTCCCCAAGAAAATGTGTTTGGGGGGTGGGGGGGGGTAGGATGGGGTTGAATATACCCGTGGTCGAGCCAGCCATAGAGGCTGAGGTGGAGGCTGCGTCCATGGCCTCGGATGCTGCTCTGCCATGGCCACCTGAGTCTCCAGATCCGCCATGGCCCCCCGAGTCTCTAGATATGGCTTGCGGTCGTCGAGTGATATGATATGGCTGGCTGTGGCTGAGATCTACCAGCTATGGCCGCCATGGTGAACTGAATTGTCTGGTATGGCCTTGGAGAGCTCCCTGATCTGCCCTGGAGGCCTTATGGCTCCCCGAGTCCCACTTTACAGCAACAGCTCCAGGATGGAGAAATGTCACGTATATTTTCCTGTCTGTCCTTATTTGGTCATTCCAGCTCCTTTTCCCATTATTAGTAATCTGTTGTTTTTTGTTATTTGTTATTCTCATCTGTTTTCTGCCTCTTTTTATATTCTTTTTTTGTTTTGTGTTTTGTGTTATTTTTTATTCATCCGCCAACGCGGCACCGGATACATACAACTTTGTCATGAATTTGCTTTTAAAGTTTGGTTGCATGTTTGTTTTAATTCAGTTCTGTTCTTTGGCACACTGTTTTGCATTTATCTGTTCAATTTTATTATTATTGTGTTGATATTTGTCTTTAGTTTGACATTTCATTCATCCAATAAATATCTTGAATACAAATGTCTGTTCTTATCATGCTTCTTGAATACATAGATCCTGTTTGCTTTTTCAGTTTCAGAAGTATTACCTGACATCTTTATCTATTGTTTTGATGTGGCAACACTTCATGCTTCTTTGTTTGTCAGTGTATATTACTGTCAATGTTTGTCATGTATTATTGCCACAAGTGAGAAGATCCTCATGTATTTACTGTATACTTTTCTAGTGCCAAGATGCCATCAAAGCTCAAGAAGCCCCCAGTACACTGCCCTCAGAAGCAGTCTCCAGGTTTGGCTTTCTTGTTTTTACAGTTTTACTGTCCTGGAATTTGATATTCTTGCAAGCTTAGTTAGCAGGGTAATACTACAGTTTAAATGAACAATATAAAGAGTACAAAATATAAATATAGTTATTGAAGTCAAAATATGAACCTTTTACACTTTCACTGTTGCATTTGCAGAGGAGCACTGAAAGGGGCCTACATACTGAGACGCATGTTTACAGGTCATCGTCTTTCAGTCAGTCATTGGTTCAGTGTTACTAACAACATCAAACAATTTAACTCACATAAAAATAAATAAATATATAAATAAATAACGAAAAAAAAAAAGGAAAGATGGATATTTGAAAAAAAAAAAAAAAGTCTTATGAGAAAGTAGAGTAGTTTATATGGCACTGTTGTTTTTGATAGGGAGGCTGTTTAGGTCATGTTACCAACATTAACATTGTTTTGTGGATCCTCATCAAAATATGATGATATGGAATCTAAACATATTTCTGAAAAGTCAGACAATGGTGATTCATGTTTTACTATAGTTACCATTAGCTTTCCTGAACCTTACCAGTTCAAGGTCAATAAGTACAGGCTTCAAGCTACTATGAGACCTTCCAATGACTTCTCTCCTTATTTACAGATATAAATTAATAAAGAATGAGCAAAGAAGATAATTGATATAGGCATACAACAGTGATTTAGTGATGAGCTAGGATTGTGAAGCCCCTGATACTTGGGAATTTCACTTCAATCAAAGTTTCACAAACAACCACGTCACACGTCGCTTTAGACTGCTGGGTAGCCTTCAGAGCTGGGTAGATTACTTATGAATTGTAATCAGTTACTGATTACAGATTACATGACAAAATTTGTAGTCAGTAATATAATCTCTTAGATTACACTTTTTTGGTAACGTAATCTGATTACTTTTGGATTACATTTAGATTACATTTGTGCTAATCACATATAATGAATTAGCCTAATCTTGTGCTATTTTGACAGATAAAATATTTTTATTAATATATATATATATATATATATATATATATATATATATATATATATTATTAAATAATATATTTAACACCAACAAGAGCCACAATAGCTTCTTTTCAAGTGCATGTATGGAAAGTTAATACTTAAAAAATACTAACACTAATGTACCTTGCTGTGTGTTTGCTAGTAACACTGAATAAAACAAAATCACATCTTGGATTTTAAAGCATATTTTAGAATTAATAATTTAGAAAACAGCTACATTACAAAAACAATATTGAAAAACATTAAATTAACAGAATATCCCTGCTAGGTCAAATATAAAAAAAAAAAAAAAAAAAAAAAAAACACTAGAAGTGCATATGACTGATCAATGGAAAACATCAAACAATAGCTACTTGCAAACTGAATTCTGAAAAGACTAAATTCACACAGAAATATTTTCATCCAACCAAACATTTTAAGTGCATAGTAACAATGAGAAAGACAATAAAAATGATGTATGTACATGCCAGACCAGCATGTAAGCGCCGTAATTCTGCCATAGAGATTACCATTAACGGAGAAAAACATGACCGATAAACTATCGTGGTGGATAAATAAAACCGCGAACATTGGAACAATACAATTATTAATTTCAGGTTAATAAAAGGTTAATAAAAACACAACTGCTCAGTGTTTGTTCATACTTTGCTGCTGTTACGCATCTAGTAGTGTTCACTCAGGGGCTAGACGCGGGCCACGACGCCGCAGTTTGCAGCAACATGTCGGATCTGTGGTCCACATGAAAACCAAAGGCAGCATTTTCGAATTTATCCACCTTGGGACCCGGCTTAAAAAATAATTGTCACTCCCAAACCACTGATCTGTGTGGATTCAAACACGTTTACGATAAAGTCAGTGCATACAAAGCGAATGCCGCTCGCGGTGGAAGTGTACAAGGTAAAACAAAATTAAGAACAACCCAACATTGCAAAAAAAATATATTAAAGAACATGAAATTTGGCAATAATCCTACAGGGTCAAAGATTTCCGCGGCCGGTAACGAACTGCGGGTGGGAGGCATATCTTATACTCACCAGCGACATTTTCTCCACAGTCCTTCTTAAAAATTGCAAATGATGTCAGTACATCCAGTGGTGATTAAAAGCGCTGTGGTTTTACCCCAGCTATTTTCCGCTATCTTGTTGTTGATTCTTTCTGAGCTGCATTCTGACATCCCTCCTCTCCCAGCCAGAAAAACCTCAAGAATCACGAATATAAACCGTGAGGTTTATTAGAAAAAATATAAACGCAGGTAAAAGGAAACTTAGGAGAGAATCAATGAATGTGAAACAACTATTACCATTGTGTAAATAATATGTAATCATGTAACCATAAAAGTAACCAGAAATTCAGATTTTCTCACGGTATTTTTAAAAAGTAGCTTACTCTTATTACAAGTACTTTGAGATTTGGAATCTGATTACCACGTAATCCGACACGTAATCCAGATTAATATGTAGTTCTTTTATACTTATATCTTGTAGCATTATTAAAAAATACAGTAACACACACACACTTTGCTATCATGTGAACTCTCCATAGTTAATGGTTTTTACTGGCCACCATATATTCATCACAAACAACAAACTGTACACCTAAACCTACCCCTTACAGGAAACTTTAAGTATTTGTACATTCACCAAAATATATTTGTATATTTGTAAAATAAATAAATAATAATAATAAAATAATAATAATTTACAAGCTTGTTTCCCCATGGGAACCTCAATTTACACAGAGACACAAATACTCACTCATTCCAGCTGTTTTCTGTTCGTCAAAACAAATCACGTTAACATGTTGATTTATTTATCTTTTTATCCAAGATGCTAAAGCAACTGAAAACACCAAACTCATCCTCTGACCCAGTTTAATGCAAAGCTGTACACTTGTGTCATTTACCAACTGATTGTCATGATTATCAGCCTTTACTGATGTTTAGGTACAAAGGCTCAAGACCGAGTGGCCAAACCCATCCGTCCAGCTGGCCCATGCCTTGAGCACTTTTTTCCCCAAAAAAACCTACATTTAAAATTATAAGCAATACTATAAGTAACACAGGTGACATAATGCAAACCACAAGAAAAGAAAAGTGATATTTATTCCCTCATGGTCTGTTTCTCCTTGTTTTCCCCTTGTTCAGTGGATCCCTGATTTTGGAGAAAGAAAGAGAAAAAAAAAAATTTTTGACAGAAAACATTCCCCTCCCCTGTGATAAAGGCAACAAATGGATCTAATTATTGTTTAAGGCCTACTGCAGTATTGAAGTTTCTTAACATCACTGGTGAACTTCAGATATTGGATAAATAAACTTCTGTATTTAGTTTTTAAAAAACAAAGAACTTTAAATTAAAAACTTCATGCACTAATCAACTAATTTCACATACACCATTGATGATCAGCTTTACAGTCTGATATTCATCTGAGAGTTTTTGATGTAGCAAATGTACTGTCACCATCGGTGTGTTGAAGAAGATTGTTGAGTTTGATGGAGAAGTTTCCTTTTCAGAAAACTTCCTGAGGGGAAAGTTTCAATTCTGTTCTTAAAAACTTCTGGATCCTGGGGTCTTTGAGTGAAGAAACTGTGTGGAATAATATCAAATACGATTTTGCTCCCAATTGTGTCCCCAGCTCACATCAATGTTTTGGGAAGTTTAGTTGAAAGAACACAGGAAGGACAACAGAACCCCCAATAAAGCCTCTAGAGTGACCTGCAGAAAACAACTGAAATCCACTAAACTTTTACAGTAAATAAAACAATCTGGTATTTAGAGTAAGATGGGGAAAGAAGCCCCTTTAGAACAATGTCCATATACTGAAAAACTTAACACATTTTAAAAGTTTAGCATGTTGAGGATGGTTATGCACCCCCAACAATCCATTATGTGAAACAATTTAGATGTAAGGGCACAGAAAATAAATAGAAAAACCCCTACCTGGGGCAAGAAGCACCCGGGGGCATCTGACCTTTACAGAACAATTTATCTAAAGGCCAAATTAATCCTTATAATTTTATTTTTGGAGAAAAAAGTCATTACTTAAACTAAACTGGTAAATTTTGCATCTTGGCAATGTAACTTACTTTACTGAAATTGAATTTTTTTTTAAAATAAAATAAAGAAACAAGAGATGGATATGAAAGGCAATTACATTCAACACTTACCCGAAAACACAAAATAGAAAAAGTTTTTATTTAGATATGTTTATACATACACTAATTTTACCCACTCCTCTGTAATAATTTTCTCTCAGACTGTTTCATCCTGAAGTGGAGGTAACACTTACAAAACCCTCACTCACTTTTTACCACTTTAACATTTTCAAGCAACCAATATTTTGCTGAAAGACATCACCTTGTCTTTGGCCCCATTTTGAGGGGCCATTTTTAATTTTACACTTCGGGAAAAAAAAATTAAATAAAATGTGTTTTGTTCTCATTTGTTTATCGCCAGCCAACCCCAAGATGTGAAGCAGAAACCCTGCAGAAACAGGAAAAGTTCCTTAAACTTCCTAAAAGTATGATTAAAAGCAACGTTATTTACAATACAAAACGCTTAACCTGCACGTGTTTTTTTTTTTTTTTATTTTTTTAAAAGCTTAGAAAAATTTTTATAAATCATTCATTTTTAATGCATTTAGGGCCCCTTTAAAAAATTTTTTCCCTTTTACATTTTTTTTTTTGACAAACCAAACCCGGGGAGGTAAATGCTCATAAGCATGCAAACATCAGACCTTCATTAAGTTTCTTCAACCTACTTTTAGCCGAATAGCATGATTAAAAGCAACACCAGCATAATGTGTCTGATTCCCACATAACACACACTAAAGGTAAGGTGGGTTTTAGAGACCCCTCTACCATGTCAATAAATTCTGTATTGTTATAATTTGGCAGTAAATGTTTTTGAAGGAGACAGCCCCACCCTTTTTAAATTTTTAAAAACCCTTGATTTAAATTGTAAAACTGGACAAATCAAACTACCATCAACTAAAACTAACTACACATGAAACACAAACATGAGAACAAAAGATCATACAAAATGCTAATTGCTAACAGCTAAACCAAAATAATAGTTACGGCAGATAAAGCTGATAATCAGGGATCATGATGACCAGTGCTTGTCAATGTATTCACAATGTTTTAAAAGTTTTCCTTATTTTAGATTAACTGAAACATTTGACAACCCAAACAGAGCAGGCCAAACACTGAAATCGACTCCAGCAAACCACATCAGACCTTCAATATGAGAAATACGGCTTGTCCAAACAGTGTTTCACGAAATCATCAAACGTACCTGTTCAAGGGAAAGGGTCATAACATCAATATGTTTTATTTGACTATATTGTTTATAAATATTTCTGAAATTAGAGAAATACTACTTTTTTCAACTTCGGCTTCAATGGCTCCATATATCGCCCCACAGACGTCAAACGTCAACTGTACGCAGCACGCATAAGTAAGACAGCGAGGTCGCCTGAAGAAGCTACCAGGTGAAATTGTCAGAAATACACTCCAGATCTTCTCATATTTACTTCATATTCAAAACCTGGAGACACACATTGACTCTCACATGCTTTTCGCAGCGGTACTGAATCTTTGACCTTCTAGCCTATCTTCACCAGCCAGTCACATCGAACTGTTTCTGGATCAATATCACTGTTTCGTATCCAGTTGTTTTTGGCCCAATCATCTGTTCGTCATATGTGGACTTTAGTTAACAATAAAAGAAACACAAAAACTTCTTCTTCATTACAACCACAAAAATATTGTGCAAAAGTTCACTGAGCAGTAATACATTTACCAAATAGCTACTCTTTTCCCACATCCGATGTGCCTATTTGGACCCCATAAGTGTAAATGAATAGCAGTAAGAGTCTTATCCCATCGAGGCTGGCCCCAGGGGGCCTGACCTGGCCACTTTGTTACTTTGCTCTCACCTTGTTGGATTTCACGGATTCTCACCCCACCTGGAAGGGCTTATCGAGGCTCACTCAGGCTGATAGATGCCCAGTTTGGGGTGGCTGGCGTGGACTGGAGCAGTAAATTAAATCAGTAAAATTACTTCTGTACTACACCATATGCTGATTGAAGCTATTCCATGGTAAAAATCTCTAATAGAATGTTGCATCAGCAAAATCTCTCCTTTGGGAATAAGCCCAGTATATCTCACTGTCATTGCAAGTCTCACTGTCATGCCTTGACTTTTACCGGTAAGAGTAGTAAAAAGACAGAATTTCCAGACATTCATTATAACGCAAGCAGAGAAAAAGTGAAAAAAAGAAAGAGAGAGAACAAGTTCAACTGGAATATAGTTCAGATTTTTCCAGAATGAAGTTGTTCAGATTTGCTTCTGATATTAACACAAAATGATAGAAAAACAGTTATTCTCATACTGAAGAGACTATTGATATAGATACTGCATTAAGTGTTTTTGGTTGTCATATTCGGGCTTCCAACCAGAAAGATCTGTCTCTCATAGTTCCTCTCTCTTCGCCTTCATCCTGACAGACTGAACAAGTGCTGTGAAGAGACTCTCAAACATTCCCCTGGCAACCTGATGGGCGGAGAGACTTTGACTTGTTACTTGTCAGACCTGATGAGCGAATAAATGTCAAGTAAGTGGGCAGAACAATTGTTTAGTAAGAAACAAACCACAGTGGTTCCTGTTCCCAGAGTCTCTAAAAATGAACAAAAATAATAATAGTATACACAGATGAGACAAACATATTGACAGTCTGTATACATGGATATTTAAACACTTAAGTTTTATGAATTATGTCTGGACACATATCTGATGTCATTTTTGACTTTGTTATCATCAAGAGAATGACATGAATGCAAATTTTCCCAATTTACCATCATTCGAACCACAGAGAAACTGAAACACAAAAAAAAAAAAAAAACAAACAAAAAAAAAACCTTTGTAAAAAATTGCCTCTAAAAAGTTTTTATCAGCATATCTGAAAAACCCCGAATGCAAATGCAAAAAGTGTCTACAGCATTGTTGTATTACATTACATTAAAAAGAGCAAATGCCTTAGGCATCTATTCTGATAGTGGACAGAGATATACAGATACATTCTCTTTGATTTTTCCTCTGATGATATAGTTTTGAGGATATTTCTTTGTTAAAAAGACTTTTTTGTGGGGCTTCAAAAAACTTTGGTCTTTTTTGGATTCAGGGGGGTTTTTAGAGCATGCAAAAACTCCAAAAGCACATTTCAGGCTTTGTTATAATATATATCTTTACCCCTTTTTTTACAACTTGTGAACCCAAATTTTCCCGGGTTTAAATATAATAACCAACCCAAGTCCTGCTTACAAAATATTTTTGGAAATGTTCCCTTTGGGGGTACATAGTGCCTGTCCTTAAAAGGGTTAAACAAAATATTCCTTTTTCTTTTTTTGACCCCGACAGATTGTTTAGTTGCTGTGAGACTAAAAGGAATTTTTAAACCCCGGGGTCTGAGGGGAGGAGAAACGAGTAGCTGTCAGACTGGGATGAGCGGGCCCAAATTAAGAAATTTGTTTTCTAATTTTGTTTCAAATTCCGAAAATCATTCTGACCTGTGGAGAAACAAAAATGAGAAATAAAGTAAAAAGTATCAGCAAAGTGTTTAAAATGTACAGTTTTTATTAAATTTTTAAAAAAATTTTTATAGTTTTTGGATTAAGATAATGTTCAATTGTTTTTTTATTTCCATTTTATTTCCATTTCCAAACATCAATCACCATAATGGGGGACTAGTCAAATAAAACTATTTTTTTTCAAAAAACATTCTCTTTAAAGAATTTTTGTAGACATATGGTTTTACAATAAGTGTGTGTCTCCTTTTTTTTTTGTTGGTTGTTTTTCCCTTTTTTTCCAGGATTTTTTTTTTTTTAAGGATTTTTAAAGGGCCCGAGATTTTTTGGGGATAACAAGAAATGGGAAAATTTGGGTCCGGGAGGGCCACTGTAAATGCAGGGGTTTCCCCAAACCCCTGAAAAAACCCCCCGCCTGTACCCCTTCAGAAATTTAAAGACCTTGTTTTAGTTTTTTCATGGTTTTTTATTTGGGGGTTTAAATTTTTAAGGTGCAGGCAGTCGCCGGCCACAAAAACAAATTTTTTTTCTTTCCCACTCCCCCCAAAAACATGCAGTGATCTCTGCACGGGCCCATCAGGTGAAACTGGAAGTTTTTAAATTGCACTTGATAGAGGAAAAAATCTAACATACACATATGCAAACAGTCCATTAGAAATTGTTTTTACCACATTAAAAAAAAAAAAAAAAAAAATCATACAAGTATCTATTACAGCATATTGTACAAGACTTAAATGTTGAAAATTTTTAAGAATATTGCCTTTGTTACTTAATCCCTTGAGTAAGTGCAGGAAAAAGTGAGCCTTTAAATGGAAAACAGTTTTTAATTAAACAATCCATGAATAAAGAGAAAAAAACCATTTATCCATTCTTGGAAATGTGTTAATTTTTTAAGATGCTTAATGGCAAAAAGTAAGGTTTTTTTTTTTTTCTTCAAACTAAAACCCGATCACACATGCTTTATCTTTCCAACTAATGTCACAACTAGGCAGAAAATTTTAAAAAAGTGTAGGGAAAAACCAAAAAAGGGGAATTATGACTAGTGGAAAGTTGCTTTTGAAATTGAAAACAGCTTTGTAGAAGAAGAGATAATGGTAACCTTGGATTTTTAGTTTAAGGCATTAAAGATGCACTTCACAATTCACAGTCGGCTTCAAAAGCCTCTCAAACTCTTCATTTCAAAATGAACTTTTTTAAACTGTGTATTTGACATCTGTAAGACAGTCGTTTTTGCTCCTGTTGAGATACTGACTTGATCAAATGGGTTTATAAGAAAAAATGATGACGCTGAAGATGTCACAGATGTTTATTGGCTGCATGAAGTGAGTGAGACAAAGTACGAGTTGCACCTTTGGGTTCAATAGAGTTTGGAATGAGTTTCTGAAACCCAGAACATCCTAAGTTCAAGACATTTTTATACATTTTCAGTTTTACTGCCCTTCATGTAAAATGAAGCTGTTCCTACAGAACAGCAGTAGTCTCTACAGCACTAAGTTAACTTTGTCTGAAGTTGTTCTCAGTGTCCCACACCTATTCCATTCTACACTCCTCATTCATCACTCAGATGTGTGATCATCCCAAATGGTCTACAAACAAATATAACTGTTGACTTTCTTTCTATAATATCAAGCCATTTTGGGATAGAGAGCATGATCTAAATATATTGTGGAGGAAGTCAGTTGAGGCAGATTATAATTTCTTATAGTTTTATGAATGTTTTAACACCACAGACATTAAGATTTTCATCTTTAACAATTTATTGGGTCTATTAGTTTATTGGGAACATAAAGCTCATCCCTCATCCTGTAAAGGTGTGTGAGTGAAATGTTGCTTTAAGACACATCTTTTGTAGTGCTTTTCCAAGCCCCAGACATTTCTAGCTTCTGAATGTGGGAGAGGCAAGTGCATACTCGTGCCATTCATTTAGTAAAGCCGGCCAAAAATATGAGCCCATCTAATTAACAGTAACCCGTGGTTTTACCCCAATTCTGCTGCCTTGTCTTTAATTTCCCCTGCTTTCCGTAAATTTATAGCTTGTTTTCACAAGCCCCCCGCCCTTGTTGTAGCTCCCAAAGCTCATGATGATTAGTTTTCGTGGTTGGCTGTTTTAACTGTCACATGAGTTTGTCTCTAGCTCCCCTACTCTTTGCCCTTGTTTCTTTGTTTAAAAATACCACTTATTGGAAGGGAATAGTGCTATTATGTTATTTTAAAAATATCCAAATAAGGTCAACATGGCTGAAATACCAGGAAGAGTATGGGGATGACCATTATTTTGAAGAATAGTTTTAAATCAATGTGTAATAGGCCCAAGGTAGAAAAGATTAAACATAAAACCTTAAACTTCGCTAATAAAATAAACTCAAAAGATGGCCTCAAAAAATAAACCGAAAATTGGAGAAAACTAAATGCAGTTCAGTAACCAAACTGCAGCTAATTTTTGTATTTTAAATTTAAAATTGTGAGATGTAAATGACAACAAAGTGAAAAACCAGATCCCAGTGTTTAGTGGACTTCAGCTACTTTGTGGGTAAGGCAATTTCATCATAATATTTTAATGAAGAGAGACAGATTTGAGAGAGAAGTGTCTCCAGTCAAGTGTCTGTGGTAAATGGAAAACAACACATTAATAAAAAAGTGTCAAAGTGCAGCCACTTCCATTGCTTTTATACATCATCTAATAAGTTGGGCATCCAGCATTACAAATATTGATTTTTGTAGTTTGTTTTATCTGGATATTGATTGGGAAAAATATATTTTTTTTTAATTATATGTATTGGGTCAGTATCTTTGTTCAGCCTACAGCCTCCTTTTGTATTGTCAAAAAATCCAATATTTAAACTTTATGTTTAGACCGCAGCCACAACTTGACTATTTGGGAAAAGGTGTGCTGTGACTGTGTGACTTATAAAAGCGGGTTAAGGTGGACAACAGTCCCCCCAGTCCATTGCCATCATTCCCTCATTAGGGAAAAGCCCCAACCACTGACCCAGAACCTGAGCCCCTAAAACCAGACCCAGAGCTGTTTCCCTGCCATTGAAAATGCTTTTCATTCCATTCCAGGCAGAAGCTGTCTGACCATGTTGTGTCGGGGTTGTACTTTTGTAACTGTGGGAATTTTTGGTGGAACTGGATGAGGAAGCAATAATCATGACTAAATCAGTTCATCTGAATCAATCAGAGATCCCAGTGTTCACCAGCCAAATTCTGGATGTTTTGGGTTTTTCTTCTGTGCCCAGCCCCTTCCTCCTCTGCTGATCCTGTCAGTCTCAGTTCCCCCTCACTATAAACTGCAAGTCTCGTTGCTGATGCTCCCTACCTCTCACTCCCCCTCCTGTTCCTTTTCCCCACCTGTTCCATGTCCAAAATTACCAAACTTGAATTGTAGTCTGATTTTGTGACCCATAAGTCTTTTGGTTAAAAACCACCTGCACTGCCCAGCCTTTCCAGCCCGCCTGCACTGCCTCTTGTCCTTCAGCTAATGTTGATCTGCCCAGTCTGAGTTTGCAACCCCAGCCCAGGTGGTCCCCAAGCTCCACCTAGGACCTCGGGCACTCACTCCTAGGTCTGTCAGCAGTCAGTTCACTTGTGAGTCATCTACCTGGGACAGTGCGTCTCCCTAAGACTCCTTCTTCCCTCCCCTCCTGCTGTAGGCCTGTCCTGGTCCTGGAGGGCCCAAAGCCGAGCAAAGAGAAACATTTGATAAAACCAACAAAATACAGACATTTAATCCCGTTTCCTTCCTTCATCCTTCATTATCAAACAATGTGCAAAACAGCCAAACGTTTTTTGTTTAAAAAACTTTGAATCACTGATGATTAAACGCTTTGGAGTGTAGAGTAGCTTGTTGTTTGTCGTTTCCCGCCCCAAATGCAGACATGGTTTTTTTTTTTACGCCCCATGAACAAGAAAAGACATAAAAGTTTTTAAAACAGAATGATGTCCCCATGGGAAAATGCCTTTTTTGGGGTTTTATTGGTTTTGTTCCCCCACCCTGGACGGCATTACAGATGGAAAGGGATAACATTTCCATCACAGGCTTGAAGTTCGCCAATCCCCCCGCCAGAACGATGAGCTTTTTTCAAAATCGACATGTTTGAAGGGATAGAGGAGCAACAAAATGGATGGGGAAAAAATAATGTTTTTTTTTGAACCTTAAACCATAAACACATTTCACACCAAAAAACCAAAATAATGTTCTTTAAGCGATGACCCTTTAAAAGGATCATCTTTTCTGATTAACTTCCTGCCGGGGATTCGGGGATTTTCCCCTCACAAGTCCACACAAAGGGGATCCAGCAGAATCAGAAAAATCAGGATCAAGAGAGAAGAAAGAGGAGGTCGACCATCTAAAAGACAGAGTCTGATTATTGTAAACAAGCTTCATATAATGCATATTTGGAAACACAATAGAAGGGAAGGGGCTGTAGTTTTGATGGGGCCAGGTTTTGGGGTCTTGGTATTTTTTTATACATTTTATGTAGTTTAGAATTGAAATGATACTGTTACTGTTAGCAGTGAATCTGCAAAGTACAACTTACATTATTCTCGCAAAGTGTTATATTTCTTAATATAAATGCTATTTGTTTAGGTTCAGGCTTATCCCAGTAGATAAAGCAATAACAGAGAGTCAAATATTATGCAAACAACCTTAAAAAATGACTGTTTCTATATTAGAGCAGGTACCATAAATGCTTAGTTTTCAGCATAAACATCAAATTATATTTTGTTGTTTATGCTAGAGCCCAATTTTGAGTTGGCTAATTACTTAATTCCAGAAGTAGTATGCTATACTTGAGAAACAAGGCTGGAAAAGCATCTTTAACAATTTGTTTCTCAAAGGAATTTCATTCTATTTTGTGGATATTTGGGAAATTTTGCATTTCTTAAAAAAAAAAAAAAAAGATACTGTTGTTGATATACAAGGCAAAGATCACATTTGGGACTTGACAAAAATATTTTTTTAAAAAAGTAAACGGATTTTGCCAAGAGGATGTGATTCCTGGAAAACATCCATTTGATAAACATTATTGTCCCTACAAAAGATTTCAAGATTAGTTAGGAATGTTATGTTAGGTTAAGGCACCACTGGAATAGAATGAAACTTTTTATGTTTACATTTCATTATATTTATATAACATACATTCCCTTTAAATACATACATACATATATACAAAAAAAATATATAAAATTATATTATATATATATATATATATATATATATAAAATATATTTATATAAAAAAAACCCTAAAAAAAGGGTTTTTTTCCCCATTTTAAAACCGGGGCGTTTGATTTTTTTGGGAAAAAATTTTTATATAAAATTTTTTGGGCACCAAATGATCATGAGAGCAGAACAAATGTGTCCCCTTTTCCAACTAAATGGAAAAATACAAAATTTTAGCATGCTCACAGATGAAAAAAAGAGAAAAAACCATTGGATGAAGTGGATTAGAGCCCTGCACGGCCTTAAATATAGGCCCATCCAGTCATTTCCCCTTTTCCCCTTACCTAGTTTTTTTGGGGTGCACTCACAATATCAACAAAACATTGTGCTTTTAAAATAAAGAAAACAACACAGTCTCTGTCTTGGGAGCTCACAAGGATGAACCTTAACAGCAATTCCTCACAGACATAATAATATATATATAGAGAGAGATAGAGAGGGAGAGAGAGAGAGCTTTAAATTGCTACTTTAAAACAAAATAAGTCAGATTGAAAATAGAAACTCTTTCATTATGTAATCTGTGCATTTCTCTAAAGGCACATCCAATGAGGAGATGCAAGTATTTTAATCACCATAATTGATGGATGTCTAAAATATAAAAAATAAGGAAAGCCCGATATGATTTTGCATTTTATTTTATAATTCTGTAGCCCACATTAAAAAATAAAACACAAATTATATAATGTAATGTAATGCATGTAAAACTTTGTCCTATAATTGTATAGCTTCTATATTTGTATTTTTTATATATTTTTATCCATGCAACAAATGCTTTACAAACAGCTTTAAACATTACTTTATTGCATTCCAGATGCCTTTAAAGTACTTCTCACTTAACATTTATGGTGTTTTACTTGAATGTAAAACATGTCATGAATTCATTGTATTCATTTGTAAAAATAGCCAACAAATTAACTGTTGTAGACTAACCCGATCCATGTAAAGTGTAGCCTATGACAATTCTTTGCTCTATTTAGCTAATATTTATTTGCAGAAATTGACTTTGCATGCAAAGAATGGTAAACAGAAACACGGACACACGGCCTATAATAACTGCTGAAATGTTTGCAAGGAAAATCTCAGGTCAGGCTGAGCACTCATGGTATGCACCTGCAAGCGCCAATGTAGATGACCACTGTCCTTCTTTCACTATCTCTTCTCTTCTGAAATTTTTCCAGTCAAATCATTCTCTATGTGCACTTGTGCAGTAAAGAAAGATCTAAAAATCTGTCCTTTGCCAATGAAGAACAGAGCCAGAATCTCCTCATAACTGAGAAACTTTCTGATGTAGCCGAACCAGTGGGCAGCGTGAGTGCAAACTGCAGTAGTCTGAAAAAGTTTGGATATTTGTCCTTCTGTAGCCTACTTCATCTTTTAGTTTCTCAAGAGTAATCAGAGATGCGATCGCACATTTAACAAGATCCACTTTAGCTGTCACAAACCGAGGTAATCCTTTAAGGCTTGTAATGCTTAAACTGAATACTGCATCACACTCACACTGAAGGCCATGCCTCAAATCCCATCGCTTCAGTTCAGCCAGAAATGACTCAGTCCACCACGTTTATTTAGCGGTTTATAAACAAAACAATGAAAATTGTTAACTTGCTAAAGCAGGAAAGATACAAAGTGGAGAGTCCTCATGTCATCTCAAGTTAGAGGCTGTCCGCAACGGTGAGAATCATGAAGATATTGGGCTTAAAATAAATGCATTTAGCCCAAAAAATATAAATTTCATTCTAAAAACTAAAATAATAAGACAATACAAACCCCAAACTCCACCCTTAATCTGAATGACTTAGAGCCAAAGAAAAGAGCAGCCTGTAGCACAGGAGCATCAGAACTGAACCATGCTCACAAACAAAAGATAAAAACAAAACATATACAGCTTCTGATCCTGAAACCAAACTGAAAACCAACCAGACAAGTGTGTCAGGATCCAGATAATTAGCCTTCAAATACAACGGCGTTGAGTGTCCTGAATAGATGAATTTGAGAATTTTACACATAATCTGAGTAAATATACCAAATATTTGAGAAATATCAAATATGTAAACCTTAATGAAATTGATGATGGCTAGGAAATTAGATGTTGAGAACAGAGCAGATTTTGAAGCTTTGACTTCCTCTTGATGTGGGAAGTTTTTTTTGTTTTTCTAGGTCTTCATGTCTTTGCTTTAGAGCTGCAGTAGATTCATCTTCACAGTGTTGTTTCTGGAGGAAGGGAAGCAGATTTCATACATGAAGTGTCCTAACTGCAACAAAAAACATGAAGATCATTCAGCTTCAGCTCTGTGAGTTTACATGTATATCATTATATTTTAAAGCTTTATAACTATTAAAAATTATAGTTTTATGCTATGCATGACATAGGGTTATTTATTTTTTTGTCTTTTAGATGTATTAATCTGTTGTCAGTATGCTGTGTCCAGATCTATTAACTGATCTGGGATCAAATGATCTCAAGCAACTGTGATCTTGATGAAAATGAGAGTTTACTGGGATTTTACTGAAAACACCAGATCCTCCAACACTGATTCTAAAATCCTTCTTAACATCATCTTTTTACCCTAATAAATCATTCAGAAAGAAATATTCAGTGCAGTTTAAACATCGAAATGGAAAGTTATGAATGTTTATCTGCTTTGATGAATTAGGAGTTTATTACTGTATGAACACACGCGACACCTCCAAATCCCAGCAACAGCACCAGAATATATACTTCAATTGAAGTTATCACTCTTTTCAGTGATCAAGACATGTTGATGATCGTCAAGGCTGTAATTAGTCTTAACTACTTACATTTTTTTTTTTTGTACCAGAAAAAATATATATTTATACATTCCATAATATATTATACTATCTTATGCTAGCGCAAACCCAAATAGTAACTTTTTACAGTAACAGACTGTGGACAATTTTGTTGCAGAATCAACTCCTTCTTAACTGTGTTAACTGAGGCCACAATCAGTACAGTGACTGAATATATTGAGCAGAATCAAACACAGTGTGGAAGTTATTATTATCATATCAGGTCTGATGAATTGGACTTCTGATCATTGTACTGGATCGTGGTGAGTTAATTTTAGCCATCTGTAAAAATATTTTGTATTATAAATTTCTATTTTCGGCTTTGCAACCATTTGTAAATACTGAATTTAATAAACTGTTCTATTTAAGGACTATTAAATGATAAATTTGTTGGAATCAGAAGATCAGCAGAACAATCACAACTCAACACTGATCTACAGCAGACACAAGTTACAGAACATCATCAGGACCGTTTACTCTTAAAAAACTGTATATAGATCATTTTCACTTAAATTAATTTCTGTCTTGATAATTATTGAGGGTTCTGCTGACACGGAATGGCCTTTCATTTTGGTTCATTTTTGTTCAGTTTTCCAAACTAGTAAAAATATTCAGTCCAACCAATCCAGCAGCAGCTACACAGCTCAAACCTGCTGAACGAACAACGATGTTTTACTTTATTTTTTTACTTTTATGTTAACCAACATTTCAAACCATGGGAAAGTCTTAACAAAAAGGGGGGGATATTTTATATTGTTAATTTTTCATTCTGCTTTCAAGAAAAATATCATAATATTTTATTTAACGAAGGCTTTATATTTCTTTTTAAGGATTAACTGTAACACAGCCTACTCTAATAATGTGTAGAATGTGTAGCGGTTGTGTTTTCAGTGTTGTAAGACCAAGAAAAGGTTATATTTGATAAGATATAGACAACTGTTTATTTTGTCAAGATGGTTTAATTGAGGCCTATAATGAAATATGTATTATAAAACAAGAGTTAAATGCTCATAAGATGTTAAAGTCTGTTAGAGAAATATTGTGGCTTGTACTTTACTCTAACCCAGCTCTCTTCTTTTTTTTTTTTTTTTTTACCTGTTTAAAATATTTAGAGTCTGCTGGAGTTTTTAAAATATGTTTTATTTTGAGAAAACATCTATTTGTATAGGAATCAGGAATAAAGATTAAATAAAATGTGATAACAATGAATGACAGAAATATATTCTAGATGGAAAAAAAGTATCTTTATATTTTAAATGTACCGTATTTAGACTCATGCTTGAAAAGATATTAATATGACTGCCTTTAATACTTTCCTGTTACAATTAGTTCCTCAATATGTAAAAAGTACATAATGAATATAAAATAACAATATTTAAAACTCACATAATACTTTGTCCTGACTTGACATTTATGAAAAACCCTTATTCTAAAACACATTCAGTTGTTATAACCTGAATTCATAATGAAGCCATTTATAAAAATATGATTATAATAGAGTTGCTTCATTATGAATACATATTTCCATGTGTTTTTGTGTTTGAGCACATCACTTGATGATCTATGAGAAAGATATTTAGTGTTTATCACTATAGTCCCTCTATAATAGCTATAAACAGCATTTTGCTTCAATAACAAAATACTTCAACATCATATTAATATTAATTCATATTGAATATTGAAGAATTTGGAGCTTATGACTGTGTGAACAGAAAAACTTAAGCACTATTTCCAGATTCATTGTAAATAATACTTATCAACAATAATATTAAATTAATAACACTACTAGTAACTAACTCAACTTCAATGCTAAACCAAAACCAGAAACATGTTCCACTGGCTTTGACACTTGAAAAACCATCGACTCTCACCTTGTCTAGAGGAGGGTTTAACTGTGAAATGAGAGCAGAGTTAATAACTGTATTTTATAAAGTTCTCACAGTCTTAACTGCCGATGAAAAATAAATAAATAATAATAATTAAAAAAAAAATAAAAACAACATTGCAGTATGTCTGCTATCAATCGTCTAAACTGTTCTATTTAAGAAAGAAGAAAAAAAAGGCCCCTACATCATGGATGGTCTGAGGGTGAGTAAATTAACAGCAAACTTTCATTTGGGGGTGAACTAGGCCCTTTTTTTAATTTGGGACTTATAATTTGATAAATGAAAAAACTTATGCACATATATACATTTTGATCCAAAAGTAAAACACAAAGAACAAATCAGCATGTGAAGGATTTAATTTATTTATTTATTTATTTTACAAAAAAGGTGTTAAAATACCCCATGTTTATTGTTAGTCCTTAACTGTGTTGGGTAAGTTACTCAAAAAAGTAGTCCACAAAAATTACTAATTACTCTTTAAAATTGTCATTTGATTACATTACAAATTACTGCATTTAAAAAAGAACGCTACTATTACTTTATTTTTCAAGTAACTCTCAAGTTTACTTTACTTTTCAGTTATCAAACTCAAAAATACACTACAAAGTGAAACTCATAGTTTTTTTATTAATAATATTGACTGAAAATTACATAAGTATTATTTGTATTGGCTAAATTCATAGCCATCAACAAAATTTTTTTTTAATAAAGAAAACAAATAGGGTGCGCTTTCTTCATTCTCAGTGTCCACGAATATCTTCCTGAAATGAGTCACTACATGAACGAAAATGACATGAGAAATATATCTAAAGAGAGCTTGAAGTGTCTATTTTTAAATGAAGTATTTTATCTCTGATAAAAAAAAAAATCCATGTGAAACCAACGTGAGGTACAGTCTTTCCCATCTGAGCTCAGCTATACATCACGCGCCATCATCGCGATAAGTGTAATACTTAACCTGGTCCCAGGAATAGTTCACCCAAAATGAAAATGCAATCATTAATTACTCACCCTTATGTCATTCCAAACCTGTAAGACTTTGTTCATCTTCAGAACATAAATTTATATATTTTGATGAAACCGGTTTTTTTTTAACTAAATGACAAACAAAAAACCAAAACTAAGGCCCAAAAAAAGGGGACATAATTAAAATAGTCCATGTGACATCAGTGGTTCCACCATAATATTATGAACAGTATTGTAGGTAATACATTACAAATAACGCGAGTTACGTAATCAGATTAATATCAGAGTTACTTTTTCAAATAAGTAACGCAAGTTGTTTTGTTTTTCTATTTATTCACTGACATCTTTTCTATCCCTGTGTTTAGAGAAATTGGTAGTAAGTGCAGAGGCAGAGGCATTTTCTTCAAATAGGCAAGCCCAGCCCAGGTGACAAAAATGGTAGTAAGTGATGCATTCTTTCCAAAAAGTATGAACACAATTAGTTATTTATGGAGAAAGCAATAGGGGCCCTTTTTGGGACCGCTTTGTTCCAGAACAAAATGTACAGTACTAAAGTACTGGGAAACTCACAATTGTTTAGACCTTTAAAAGGGGGTTGATTCACCCCGATAGTGTGCACGGGGAAGTGCGTAAGGGGGTTTAAACCCGCATTTGTCCGCCAAAAACGAACAAATGAAGAAAACCCCAAAAACCGAAATATAGGAACGGATCGGGCGGGCCCCGCTAATTTGGTTCTAAAAAGGCGTCGGCTAAAACCCCAAACCCAGTTCGGCAAAAAAGCCCAAAGGGGGTAGTTCCAAATCAGTTCTGGTACTATAAAAAGGGTTCCCGCGTAAACCCCCATTTACGAACTTTTAAAAATAACCCCCAACACTGGTTAAGCTACGAGAATACTTTTTGTGTGCAAAGAAAACAAAAATAATGACTTTATTCAACAATTTCTGTAGGGGTAAATAAACTACAAACAATGAGAGAGAGAGCATGATAAGGGTTACAAAAGTTTTCATTGGGGCCCCAAACCGGGATTTTGTGCACGTTTAATGAAGTGATGAGGCCCTTCGTTATTGAGGTCGTGGATCTTTGTGTGCTGAAAAGTGTACAATGCGGTCAAACTTGACTTCCTCTTCTTCATGTGTATTTCTTTCTTGTCTTCTCCTGCAGTGACTTCATCACACATTGTGAAGGGAACCAGATTTTATACCGAATCAAGAAACATCATGAAGATCATTCAGCTTCAGCTCTGTGAGTTTACTTATTATTAATTTTTTTTACCATATATTTTTGCAGACTTTATAAAAAAAAAAAATGTTTAATTTTCTTCACACAGTGGTATCAATCTGTTGTCAGTATGCAGTATCAGATCTATTAACTGATCTGGGATCAAATGTGATCATAAATTGTGATTTTGATGAAAATGAGGTTCATTGGATTTTACTGAAGACAGCAGATCCTCCAACAGTCATTCTAAGATCATTCTCATCACAAACAAAATCACCTTTTTACTTGAATAAAACCCTTTTCCAGAAAGAAAATTCAGTGCATTAAACATCGCCGGGTTATTAAATAATGGGGACTGCGGGGATAAATGAGTTTATTACTGCGGAACAAAAACATAAAAATTCGCAAACAGCACCAGAATATACTAAACGGTGAGTTATTTATTCTTCAGTGATCAAGACATGTTAGATCACTGCTACATATGTGGGGGGGTCATTAACTACTTACCTATATTTTTTTTAAATACTCATAAAAAACAATTATATTTATACATTCCATAATTATTATAATTATCTTAAGTGCTAAAACCTGTAGCCAGTAACTTTTTTACAGTAACAGATTTGGGGGCACTTTTATTACAAAAATTAAACCCCCTTAACCCCAAACTGAGTGTCACAATCACAGGGGATTTGAAATATAAGAGCAGAATCAAAAAAAAATGATTTTTATTTTTTATCATATCAGGTCTGATGAACGACTTCTGATTAAAAAAAATTGATCGGTGATAATTTTTAGCCCCCTTTGTAAAAATATTTGGTTGCCCCTTATTTTGGATGTGACTTACATCTACTTATAGTGCTACATTTATTTATTCAAGGGAAAAGGAAACCCACATGGGGTAGGTTAGGTTTTGGTAGGTTCGGGTTGTACCTAGTTTTACATAGTTATTGTAATTTCAAATACATAGTATTACAGGGAGGAACAGGACAAAAAGGGTCCCACCAATTTTTTGTATTATAAATTAATTTTTCAGTTTAAAAACCATTTTTAAATACAAATTAATAAACTGTTCTTTTCTGGGTGACATTAATAAAAATTTTTGTTAACCAAAAGATCGCAGAAAACCCAAACCCTCAACCCCTGATCTCGGCCAAGACAAAAAGGCCAGAACAGCATCAGGACCGAAATTTTAAAAAAACTGGGGAATCCATCCTATACAAATTAATTTCTGTCTTGATAATTATTGAGGGTTTTTGGAAACGGATTGGCTTTTTTTTCATTTTGTTTTTTTTGTTCAGTTTTCCAAACTGAAAAAAAATATTCAGTCCAACAACCCCAGCAGCAGCTACACGTCTAAACCTGTTTTGGAATCATGAACACATACTGTTTTTCTTTTTATTTTGTTTACTTTTTCTTGATTTTTAAACCCTGATCAGGGGTTTTCAAATCATTCATGGAAAATTTTTAAAAAAAAAAAAAGAACTTTTTGTTCATTGTAATATATTGTTTATTATTTGAAAATAGCACCTGTTTTTAGGATCCTGGAGATTTGTCATATTTTGGTGTCGAGAGTTTAAAAAACTTTTTGCAATTCCCTTTCAGATAAATGTGTGTTTTGGAATCCGGTCTTAACGATCTGCTGAAATCTTTTTTATCTGTGAGGTTGTTGATGAATACTTTTTCAACCACTTAAATTTTTAGAATGGAGTGTGTATTTATTCATTATTTGTGAAGCTGATCGGTTGTGTTTTCAGTGTTTGGACAAGAAAAGGTTATTTGATAAGATATAGACCATCTTATTTGTAAAAGATGGTTTTTTTGGGAGGCCTCAAATGAAATGTATTTTTAAAAAACAAGAGTGCTAAATGCTCATAAGATGTTAAAGTCTGCTAGGAGGAAATGCTGTGGCTTGTACTTTTCTTCAAAACTCAGCCCTCAGTTTTTTTGTCCTGGTTAAAATATATAGAGTCTGCTGTAGTTTTTAAAATATGTTTTATTTTTGAGAAAACATCTATTTGTATAGAAATCAGAAATAAAGATTTTAAAAAATGTGATAAAATGAATGGTAGAAATATATTCTAGATGGAAAAAGTGTACTTGCTCTATGCGACATCTTATTTAGACCGTGGTTGTGCTTGGATGTTAATGTGGCTGCCTTTAATACCTTCCCTGTAATTATTTTTCTGTCTCAATATGTAAAATGCGTATACAATAAATATAAAATATGCTCATAATTAAAAAACTCTCACATAATACTTTGTCCTGAATTGGCATTTATGAAAAACACCCCTTATTCTAAGAACACATTTCAGTGAAGTTAAAGATAACCTGGATTTGTAAATAGGCAGAGTATATAAAATATGTTTATTATAGAGATCTTTCATTATGAATACATATTTCAATATTAATGTGTATGTTTTTGTGTGTTTGAGCAACATCTCTTTGATAATCTGTCGAGAAAAGATATTTAGCTGTTTTTATCACTAGAGTCCACTCTATAATAGCTATAAACAGTACTTTGCTTCAATAACAAAAATAATTTCAACATCATATTGGTTATTAATTCATATTGAATATTGAAGAATTTGAGTTTATGACTGTGTGAACAGACATAAACTTAAGCACTATTTCCAGATCCATTGTAAAATAAATAATAATTATCAAATAATAATATCAAATTAATAACTTTAATGAAAGTAACTAACCTAAACTTCTCAGTGCTAAACCAAAACCAGAAACGTATTCCACTGGCTTTGTATACTTGACAAACCAGCTGACTCTCACCTTTGTCTGGGGAGTGGAGGTTTAACTGGGAGAAATGAGAGCAGTTTGATATTTATGAAGTTCTCCACAGTCTTATCCACCAATGAAAAAAACAACAACATTTAATTTATACACTGTTATCAATCGCTGTCTTTAATGTTCTATTAAAAAGAAAAAGAAAAGAAAAGAAAAGAAAAGAAAAAGAAAAAGAAAAGAAAGAAAGTGAAAAGAAAGAAGAGAAAAAAAGCCACCTGCATCATGGATGGTCAGAGGGTAGGATGGAAATTAACAGCAAACTTTCATTTGTGGTGAACTAGGCCTTTCTTTAGTTTACTTTATCATTCTGATAAATAAAACTTATGCACATATATACATTTTGGTCCAGAACCAAAACACTGAGAACAATGTATGTGCGAAGGATTTTGTGGTAATTAATTACAAAAAAAAAAAAAAAAATTAACATAAAAAGGCAAGTTAAAAATAACCCTACGTTTATTGTTGGTCCCATTTGGGTTAGCTAGTTACTCAAAAAAGTAAAATTCCGCTACTGGTTACCAAATCACTTCTTTTAAAATTAAGTCATTTCATTTTTCATTCACTAGTTAATGCATTTAAAAAAAAGCAATCCAGACTACTAATTACTTTACTCTTTCAAGTAACTCTCTCAAGTTTACTTTACTTTTCCAGAGTTATCAAACCTAAAAAAGTACACTGCAGAAGTGAAACTCATTAGTTCTTTATTAATTTTATTTGACTGAAAAAATACATAGAAAGGTATTATTTGTATTGGCTACATTCGAAAATAACCTATCAACAAAAACTTTTGTGTTTTTTTTTTTTTTTTTTTTTTTAAATGAAGAAAATAAAATAGAAGGTGAAGCTTTCCTTCATTCTCAGTCTCCACAAATATCTTCCTGAAGTTGAGTTTTACTACATGAGCAGAAAATGACATGAGAAATATATCTAAAGAGAGCTTGGAGTGTCTATTTTTAAATGAAGTAAATTGTGATGAAAACAGTTATTCTTTGATAAAAATAATCCGTGTGAAACCAATCAATGAAGTACAAAATCTTTCCGTCTGAGCTCAGCTATAATGTAATCAGCTCCGCCATTATGCAAGCGTGCCTATAAAAATAATCATCCGCATAAAAATCACGCTTTGAGATGTATGACACAAATATGTAAAGGTCCACATCTGTAAACATAGAAAGATTCATCAAGTTTCAACTTTTGGGTTTTCTGTTATTTAAGACAAATAGGCAAGCCCAGCCCAGGTGACAAAAGTAATGCAGAACTAAAGTAATACATTACTTTCTATAAAAAATAACTATGTAACACAATTAGTTACTTTTTATGGAGTAATGCAATATTAGGGCCTTTCGCACCGCTTTAGTTCAAGAATGTACTGAAGTACTGGGACAACTTTGCACGAACCATTCCCAGTACCATTTTAAGGGTTGCATTCACACTGATAGTGTGCACTAGGAAGTGACGTAAGCCGGTCGACAGCGACGTCATTTTTGTCCGGCTTTCAACAACGGAAACAAAGAAGAACAACGTCAACGACAGAAATATGGAGGACACTGTGATAAGAGCTGTGTTTTTGTATGTTACACAGTGTTTTAAATCATGGCGGGGGTGTGGCTTTTTGGCTTGCCCATCTGGCCAATCAATCAATGTGTCTGCTTCCGTCACAGGTAAGTAGGAAGTTGTACTGGTTAGACTGTGCTCGGATTAAGGAGCTAATTTGCCTCCTCGAAAAAGAGGCAGTCCGGTACTAAAAATTGCAACCAGTTCGGTTTAAAGCGAAAATGCCTAAAAAGTGGGTAGTTCCACAATCAGTTCTGGTACTATATGAAAAGGTTCATGCGTCGCGAAATGCCCCTGTTGTACTGCATTACAGTTTTTAAAGTAACTTTCCCAACACTGGTTAAGCTACGAGGAATATCTTTTGTTATTTGCAAAAGAAAACAAAAAATAAATGACTTTATTCAACAATTTCTGTAGGGGTAAATAAACTACAAATAGAGTGAAAAGCATGAAAGGTTTACAAAAAGTTGGTGGTCTATTGGGGCCTCAAACCTGAGTTTGTGCACATTTAATGAAGTGACGAGGCCCCTTTCGCAGTTAGCTGGTCGTGAGATCTTTGTGTGCTGAAAGAGTGTACAATCGCGGTCAAACTTGACTTCCTCTTCTTCATGTGTATTTCTTTCTTTGTATCTTCTCCTGCAGTGACTTCATCACACTTTGTAGAAGGGAACCAAAGATTTTATACCAGAAGTGATCAAGAAACAACATGAAGATCATTCAACACTCCAGCTCTGTAAGTTTACTTATTATTAATATTTTTTTACCATAAATTCTTTGCAGACTTTTTTTATAATATACTTTTTTCATTCTTCACACAGTGGTATTAATCTGCTGTCAATGCGGTTTGCAGATCTTCTAACTGATCTGGGATCAAATGTGATCATAAAGCTGTGATCTTGATGAAATGAGAAATGGGGTTTATTGGATTTTTACTGAAAACAGCAGATCCTCCAACAGTCATTCTGGCAGTCATTCTCAGCACAAACAAAATCACCTTTTTTACCAGCAATAAAACATTCAGAAAGAAATATTCAGTGCAGTTTAAACATAGATCTGGTTATTAATAATGTGACTGCTGATGAATTAGGAGCTTATTTCTGTGTGAACGCAGATACACTTCTAAAATTCAGCAACAGCAGCAGAATATACTTGACTGGTGAGTTCATTTACTCCTGTAGTAATTAAGATATTCTTAAAATCATTGTGATTATTTTTTAGATTTTGTTATTTATATAAAAACATAAGGCCTCTCATTGGTCACTCCACACAGAGATGAAGAAATTATCAATATTTAATTCAGTTCTACAAATCTGCATCTATTTCATTGTGCTCAGTAAAAGACTGACAGTAACAGACTGTGAATGTTTTCTTTACAGAAGCAGTTCAACTAACTGAGTGTCACAATCATAAACAATGCTCAAGTTTATTTATCAGAATCGAACACAATCGCAGATTATTATTATCATATCTGGTCTGATGATGGACTTCTGCTCATTCTGCTGATCGGTGAGAGCCTTTTGTTCCTGAAATTAAATTGAAGCACATTAAATAAACACTAAGCGGTGCATCTGTGAAGATATCAATATGATGCTCTTCTACAGTAAGGAGGTGAAGATATTTTTCATAACTTATTCTTTTGACTTAGTTTGGCATGTTTGTGTCTCCATATTGTTACAGTTTAAAAAATATTGAAATCTAAATTCTCTGTTTCTTTCTTAGTTTCTGCTGCTAAAAAAGCAGAACGGATGAAAAAACACATTTATAATTCTGATCTGCAGACAAAAGTTACATACCGGCATTCAAGGCGCCAAAAACTGTACAGTACAATACAGACAAAAGTTATATATCGGCTTCAAGACGCAAAACTATTACATGTATAATTAATGTTATTTTTTTGAGGTTTTTATTTAAAGTACAACAAACTATAGTAGAGTTTTGTTCAGATTAATTTTTGGTGAAGTGCAGCTGAATTGTTAATTGTTTTCTTCATTGCTCTTTCAGTGCGCCAGGAGACTTTTCTATAAAAATAGTCATCAAGTCAACAGCATCTGCGTACGATTATATAACATGTTCTTGGATATGATGTGGATATTCCTGAAGAACCAATACTGTAGTTTTACAAAATCAAGAGTATTGGGGGAAACTGGGGCTAGTTGTCACAATTTTCCAGTAAAAACATATTATTTAGAATATTCTATATAGACTTAAAGCTTGATGACTTCTGGCAATTTAATTTTTTTTTTTTTCTACACAATTTTGTGTTCTGAATAAGAAGAAATAACCATTACATGTTTTGTATGACATTTTATTTCATTTATAATTCTAGAAAAAAGAGTTCTACTTAAAACATATTATTACATATTTTTTGGTCAAAAGTAAGAAACAAGGAAAGACCCGTTTTTTTTATTTATTTTTTTTATCTTTATTAAGTTGAGTTTTTTGAATAAAGCTCTGTCTGACAGTCTTGGGTCTGGTCTCTCGTCTTTGTGTTGTTGTTGTTCAGTGAAAAATCAAAAAGTGATTTTACAGGAAGTATTTAATCATATGGTTTATTTAGATCTAAAGTGCTGCTCAAAAATTATTCGGATTCTCTGACTGAATATTATTTATGCGGTGACCGCAAACAGGGAAGCATATGCAGGGTTTTTAAAAATATTACAGTCCCAAAATGTATTTGATTTCTCTGATTTGGATAACAATTAGGCTATAGCTTAAAAACCAAGTCAGCGAGTTGTGTGAATTTTGTCAAGTAAGAGATTTTTGTTTTTAAAATGGCAAAATTAGACAACATTTATTAATTTGCAATTGCATCCATGATTATTTCTGTAATTTAAAAATGTAGTTTGGTAAAAGCAGCTGTCAAATAATTATTTTGTTTTTTTTAAAGAAACCTCAAACTTTTTTTTTTTGTTTTTGTTTTGTTTTGTAGATCTTTTTTTGTTTTTTTGTGTATAGTTTTTTTTTTAAGACTGATTAAAAATCAAAGCTATGAATCCCTTTTCACTTTTTGTTAATTTCAGTGTTTTTATTGACGCTTAAATGTATATACTACTGACAATAAGTATGACAATATTCAGCTGCTTCTGCTTGTTTGATATTGATTATTAAACTCTGTATATGAATGCTGCTTATTTTCATTACACTGACAGATCAAATGACTGAAATATGACTGACTATATTCAAGTGATATTTTTTTTGGACGCTTGAAAGTCTTTCCTGTCTGTATCAGAACTCCTCTGCTGCTGCCCCACTCTTGCAGGGTCATTAATGATAAAAAGCAGATATGTTAACTAGGGTGCCATAACTAGATTAACCAACATTTCCTTCATCATTCAAGAATGTATGAGAAAGATAATAGTCAGTGATTAAGTCAAGTCTACCAGCTAAACCAAGACCATAACAGTACAAAAGAGAAAGATAATAGTCAGTGATTGGTCTAATCTGGTCTTTTCTGTAGACATCTATTATTTCATATTATAATCATGTTAATCACATTATTTTACATATTGTTCATAATAGAAATATCTTTTGAGCACGAGCTGAGTCTTTTTGTATTGCATGTGTTTAGTAGTGTGCTTTACTATTATGTGTTCAGATTGATTTTGGAGTCTGTTCTCATCAGGCTGGTTCTTAACCACATAGATTCAGTTTGCAGAGGTGGAACCTAATGGCATTATGTGATGTTTTATATTTACTGTATAGGAGTGGGTGTTACTGTAGTGACCTCCAGCACCAGGGCAGTGCACAGACCTTTTGAGGGGCATGTGCTGGAAACTGAAAAAAGGCACATCCCCCTCCTTTTTTTATACCAAGATTATTTAGTAAGCCTGCATAAAGAAGGGAAGAGAGAGAATTGTCACATCTTCATGACAAATTCAATAACACAAAATATAATAGTCTCCAAAAGCTTTAGATTTATTCACGATTAATAACAACCATAATAATAATATTAGATAATTAGAATAATATAGATAAACAGGGTTTTAGAGTACTGAACTTCTGAGTAATGATGCTGAAAAATTCAGCTTTGATCACAAAAAATAAATTGCACAATTTAAAAATATATTCAAATAGAAAACAGTTATTTAAAATTGTAAAAATATTACACAATATTATTGTTTTTGCTGTAATTTGGATCAAATAAATGAAGCCTTGGAATGAATCATGAATTACATTCTGCATGATAAAATATAAAGATTTCACAGTGATCTTCTGTAATTTTTTTTAGTTACTATTGAGATTGCCTTGTAAAACCATGTTTTACTGACATTTTATACATGCTGAGGACGGATGGAGAGTATACCATAACATGATTAGCCTAAATGTTAATAAATTAAGTGTATCAGCAAATCATAAATCAAAGAAGAAATTTCTTATATATGTTATCTAGGTGATCTTGAGGATCACTCGTTGCTTTGTGTAAGTTCAGTTCATTCTGAAACAGCGCTGGTAGCACCTGTTATGATTTTCCGATGGTAAAAAGAAAACAAATTATATGTTGTTGTATTACTTATCAATATATAGTTTTGACCAGCTGATATCGTGTGTGCAAATGTGAATTTTGTTTTTGTCCGTCATTAAAAAGCGGTGGCGGTAGCCTCAAATTACATTTTCATCTACAGGTTACAAACTATTTTTTGTAGCTATAGGCGGAGTAACTTCAGTTTTTTCCTGTGGTAAAATGCATTTTGCCCAAAAAATCGCATTTAATAAAGATGAAAGAAATGCTACCAGTATGCACACAGGCTATTTAAGTGTTGGCATATGTATTGGCTATGACTGAATGGCAAATGCTAGCCCTCTCTCTCTCAGGCGACGTCCACACATGTCTCAGTCAGTGGAGTCAGTCAGTATCGATAAACAAAAATATGTATTCTATAGACATGAGAAGAAGTTTTAGTAGTACTTGACTCAAAACAACAAGATATGTATTTTTTACACAGTTTAGCCTGGTTTGAAGAACTTTCATTTTGCTAAATATTTGTAAAACAGACAGAATAAACGTAAAGGCAGGTGACCAAAATAGTATTTATAAAAAATGAAAATAAAAATAAAAAACTACCAAAAAGGGCACTTGGAGTGTAGGGCAAAAAAGGGCGTATGTGTCTGCGCACAGAAGAGCCCTACCTGTGCGCGTGCCTGCTCAGCACCAATTGACACTGGTTTTATATGAACAAGATGATATTCTGGTGCTGACATATGCTGATACTCCCAGAGCCGCATGACCACTCAGCTGGGCCCCTCAAAGAGACTAAGAAAAAATAATGCAAGACAAAAGATCCACACCCAAAGCTCATGTCTAACTTTTTTTTTTTTTGTTTTTTTGTTTTTTTTGCATGATTATTGACAGTCTTGAAGTTTTGCTCTTAAAGGCATAAAAACATGATTCTGATGGTTCACTAAATCCACAAAGAAAGTGGACAAAAATTAAGAGAGGAAAATAAAAATATTTAGTGATCTTAGGGGTGGAAGTTAGGAAAACCATTTTGTGGCTTTTGTATCCAGAAATGATATTTTACTGTGACATTTTTAAATGCAACTCAACAAAACATCACGTTTTGAACAAGCATTAAAGCAGCACAGAGTATTTCATACCATTGATAAAACCACTGAAAACTCAACAAGAGGAGATTTCCCTGGTAAGGGGTGTGTGTGAAATAACATATATATGTATTTTGAAATTAACCTTCAAGCATCAAACAGAAATTTGGGCAAAATGTATTTATTTATTTATTTATTTATTTATTTATTTATAGTTTCCTTAATCGGAGCAGAACAAGACTTGGCTACTTTTCCTACATTTGCCACTTGACATGCCACAATAAAAAAATTACTAAATTTTTTTCTTTTTATTTGTCCAATAAAATTCAATAAATCCAACACAATGCAGATCATACACATTTGAGTACAGGTCCAAAATTACTAGAAACATTTACTATTTTAATGTTTTGACTGATTTCCAGTCTCTCTGCTCATCAAGCCTGCATTTATTTGATCAAAAATACAGTAACTGTACATTAAATATTATTAAAGTTACAACTTAAAAATAATAGTTTTCTATTTGAATATACTTTAAAAAAAAAAAAAAAAAAAAAAAATATTTTAAAGTGATGCAAAGCTGAATTTTCTTTCAGCATCATTATCCAGCCTTCAATCAATGTCAAGCATAACATCCAGTCTATCACGCATGATCATTTAGGAAATCATTCTAAATATTCTGATTTATTATAGTGTTGAAAACAGTTCTGCTGTCTATATATTTGATGAATAAAAGGTTAAAAGAACTGCATTTATTCAAAATAAAAATTAAATAAAAAATTTAATAATATATATTCTAATAATATATTTTCTTTGGCTATCACTTTTTATCAATTTAACACATCCTTTGCTGAATTAAAAGTACTGATTTTATTAAAAAAAAAAGAAAGAAAAAAATCATTACTGACCCTAAATTACATGACCAGTAGTGTATATTGTTATTACAAAATATTTATATTTTAAAAACATACATAACTATATCACAATATTACATTTTTTTCTGTATTTTTGATCAAATAAATGCAGGCTTGATGAGCAGAAGAAACTTCTTTCAAAAACATTAAAAATAGTAATGTTTCCAAACTTTTGACCTGTACTGTACATATAGATAAATGGGTTAGCCTACACAACACACACACACACACACACACACACACACACACACGCACACGCACACACACACACACACACACTTCAAAGATTTGTTGATGATTCCAAATTAAAATGTCTGGAGCATGCTACTTGTTAGGTTTATTGTTTATTCTTGCCCGTGTGATGCCATTTTACTTTTTTTAAATAAATGATTACTCTATCTCCTACTTTGCATTTTCCTCATAGCATGGTCAGATTTCTCTGTAAGCATATTTTGGCATCTTTGTAGTCTGGCCACACAAATGTTGTTGTTGTTGTTGTTTGTGTGTTTTTTTAATTCTACAATTTTGAGTTCGTTATAACAATGGTTTATAGATTTCAGTCTATATGCAGCGCATTGAGTACTACAGCCGTATTGTGTATTATGGTATTTTTGGTGGTTTTGTGATTTTTTTTACATTTTTAAGTTTCTATATGTTAATAAGGTCACCAGATGTTTAAGGTTTTGGGTGTCTGAACTTTACTGGAAGGGTTTTTCTTTTTTTTGTCTGAACTTTACTGGAAGGGTTTTTCTTTTTTTTTGAAGGGTTTTTCTTTTTTTCTTTTTATTATTATTATTATTATTATTATTATTATTATTATTATTATTATTTTCTTTTTTTTTTAATTGATTTTAGATGTTTATTAATTATTAAAAATCACCCAAAATAAAATCACTTTTAAATATTTTATTTTATTTATCAAAGACAGCAGTATGACATTTATTTAAAAAATAATAATGATAAAAAAAAATTGGATCACAGCTGAGACCTTCATGCCCAAATTTTTCCATGAAGGACAAATTAAAGTCTGGTCTACAAAGGATGCTTGATGGTTTAAAAAGATAATTAATGAATGAATTAATGAATTAATGAATAAATAAATAAATAAGTATAAATTATTGTATGAATAAATAATAAATATCATATGTAAATAAATAAATAAATAAACATATCGTTACTCCATATAATTAATGAATGAATTAATGAATTAATGATATATAATAGTCTGAATATATATATATATATATATATATATATATATATATATATATATATATATATATATATATATATATATATATATATATATATATATATATAGAGAGAGAGAGAGAGAGAGAGAGAGAGAGAGAGAGAGAGAGAGAGAACGGTTTATTACTTTGAATGTTTAAATTCACATTAAATATAAACTCAGTCATATTAAAAATGTTACGGTATGACACCCATATCTGTTAATTAAGTAAACAGACAGGTTTTTATGCATAGTTAATAGATTACATTATTAGGTTACTTTGACCATCGCCCACTATAGATCAACATAATCTATAAGGTGAGAATCAAGATATTTCATGATATAGTTAATGCGTTTGGGGATGTTTTGAATAAAAAAGGAAAAAGCAAATAAAACATAAGTGCTGTTGTGACTCTTGTGTGTCACAGTGCACTTGTGTGTCATAGTGAAATTTTGTGTTGTGAATGAAAAAAAAAAATTCTATAAATAAAATGAGTGCATGACGCCCCCGGCAGTAATTTTATAAAAATTTTTTGTTATATCAAATTAAATTAAGTAGCCTATATAAAATTGCTAAATCTATCAGTACTTTTTAAGTACATAAATAGAGTACTTTTGTACTTTCACTCGAGTAAAATTGAAAAAGGAGTACTTTTACTTTCACTGGAGTAATATTTTATCATATGTATCTGTACTTTTACTCAAGTACTTGATTTTTGTTGTTAATATTCAAATGGATAGTTGGAAACTTTAGAATGGAAGTTTCTGACAATACCCATGTGTAGCAGGTGTTGATTGTGTAAATTTTGTTTTTTGTTAATTCACTCCAAATCCTTCATTTTTTCTTTTGGTAATATATATGGGGAAAAAAATATTTTTCCGTGCGCGTTGCCGTTGTGACATTACTGGCGCTCTGCGTGCTCTTGCTTTGTTACGTTGGTGGTGTGAGATGTGTGTGTTGCTCTTGCTTCAGTCCGTGGGAGGTCTGAGAAGGTTGACAAATGTAAAAAAAGTAATAAATATCATGAGATGCCTTTCAGGACTACAGTGGGAAGCTAGCGTTACAGCTTTGAGCTATATCTACATAGCATTAATAAGGTCAAGACTAGATTATGGATACATAGTATATAGATCAGCATCAAAAACTACACTAAAGGAGTTAGACATAATGGAAGCCCAAGCTTTAACAATTTGTATAGGAGCAGTAAGAACTACGCCAGTATGTGCAATGCAGGTAGAAGCTGGGGAGATGCCACTAAAGATTACCTTGAGAGACCAACTAGCGGCTAACTACTGGATCCACTTAGGGGACATAGGGACAGCCACCCAAAAAAGGTTTTTGCAAACAGAAGCTGGGAGAGGAGAAAAAGAATACAGAGAGAGAGTGTGTGTCAGGCAGGGGGCGGAACCGGAACCTTACACCCTGCCCCTATACCCTGCACCACCTCGAGGGGAGCTATCAGAAGTGACACCAGAGACAAGACAGAGTCTATAGAAGGTACAAAGTTTGTCTTTAATTTAAAAAGTAACTTCCTAAATAAATCATCACTCGTCTAGGCCTCTTCTCCTCAGGAATCTGGTTCTCCTCTTGTCCAATCGAGGTATACACCACGGGGGTAAGTATATGACTGGAAGATCCCCTTTTTTGAACTTTGTACGGTGGTAAAAAGCGTGAATACAAGTCCGGCTGAATTACTAGATCGCTCCAAAGCCGGACAATGCTAGGCAGGCAGGGAGTAACTTCCTTTCAAGCAGGCCAGGGAACAGAGGTGGGGGAGGTGTCCTCTCAATTTCAACAGATCGGCTCCAGGCCGAATAATGGCTGGCATTGTACAAGTAATAGTTCCTCTTCCAAACCAGAATTAGGAAAAAGCAAGTGAGATAATAACTCCGTCGTTAACAGGAGCAGCTCCAGGCCAAACAAGATGCGTGTATGCAGGTATGGCTCCTCTTCCAGCGAGACAAAGAACAGCGAAGGAGGGATGACTTCTCGTTTCCAACAATTGGCTCCAGGCCAGATAATGGTGAGTATGCAAGTACAGCTCCTCTTCCAGACAGACCGGAACAGCAAAAGAAGGACAGTGTCACGTTTTCAACAATTGCCCAGGCAGGCAATGTTGGAGCATACAGTTTGGCTTCTCTTCCACGCCAGGTCAGGAGAGCAAAGAAGAGATGACTCACGTCGTTAACAGGGCAGCTCCAGGCCGAACGAGGTGGGTATGCGAGTATGGCTCCTCTTCCAGGCAGACCAGGACAGCAAGGGAGGGATAACTTCACGTGTTCAACAGTTGGCTCCAGGCCAGATACTGGTGAGTATACAAGTGTGGCTCCTATTGTTGACAGGGCAGCTCAGGCGGACAAAATGTAAGGTATCTGGGTATGGCTCCTCTTCCAGGCAGTCAGGAAAGCAGGGATGCATAACTTTCACAGCTCTGTATAATACACTCAAACACTGATTAATAAAACCCGTTGCCCCCCTCCTCCAGGATGGGCGGCAAATCAGGTCGAAGGTCGAAGGCCCACATGAATGTTACATTCATGTGGGTTCCGGCACATTCAGGTATTCAAGGAAACAAGGAAGCAGACAAACTAGCAAACAAGGCAGTAAAAAGGAAAATGTTGAAAACCATATCAAATTAGCCAAGTCAGAGGGAAAGAGCATATAGTTTGGAATTAAATAATGCAGAAATGGCAACAGCAGTGGAGAAATGAAACAAAAGGAAGACACTGTTACTCAGTACAAAACAGAGTGGGTGGTATTAAAGGTAAGAAAGAAACAGAAAAAAAAAAGAGCAAGTCATTTTTAGTGGAGTTAAGAATGAGACACAGTAACTTAAATAGCACCCTTCATACTATGGGAAAGCATCCAACAGGTTTGTGTAATTATTGTCAGGAAAAGGAGACGGTGGAACATATCCTCATATCATGTGGGAAATATAACCAAGAAAGGCAAGAAATGATGGCTCAGCTACATAGTATAGAACAAATCGAAGGAAATATTACAAATATTTTAAATTGTGCAGAGAAGGGTCAAGGTACAAATGTGCAAATGATTTTTTTGATTGTTTTGTTTTTTTTTAGAACTGAATTTAAAGTCGTTTTAACCTGCAAAAGTGTAGTTTTAACCGAGAGAATGGAGTGTGACATTGTCTGCGTGAAAGTTGGCCTGTGAAAGTTAGCCTGTAGAGCATGACTGATGATTTATCTTCTTTGTATGATTGTTTAGCAGGAGCAGGCAAGGTTGTACCACAAATAATTAACTGCATGTTTTCTACTGATGCAGGTACAGTTTCTTATGTGCTTTCATGATTTCTCTCTCTGTATTCAAACTTGAATTGGGTTTTATGTTTATACAAAATGCTGGAAATGTTGAATTCATTAAGTGAAGTCTTTTATATAAGACATCTTCTGCATATGTAGTTATGTCGTATTTGAAGTGATCTTTAGTTACTACAATTTTCTTTATATTATTTCTTTATCTTGTGAAATATGAAATTCTCTGTATTGTGAGCTCTTGCTTCAGTAGGTCTGAGAAAGAAGCTGACAGTGGAGCAGGCAAGGTTGTACCATGAATAATTAACTGCATGTTTTCTACTGATGCAGGTCACTCAACATAAAAAATAACTAAAACAAGTAGACTGACTCCAGTGTTTTATTGCACACCACATCTAACGCAGAGGGGTAGTTGAACTGTGAGAGCTGAGCTGGCTACATTGGTGCCGTGACCCGGATCCTTCAGGAAGGATCAACAGCGTCAGATTGACTGCCGGATGTTGCTGAGTACTACATTCCTCGTTCCATTGACTGGGTCGGACTCTTCTCTTCCTGACTTATCTGCTGGAGAGGTACAAAGACTGAGTATCGTGAGACACCAGTGAGGAAAAAAAAAGACTAAATAATCTTGTTTAGTGGAGAGCTACAAAAACTCGCGGTTTTTTTTCTTTCCATCATATTTTCTTCCAGTTTAAAAGAAAAAAAAAATAACTGTCATATTGTTACACATATTTTTTGTAAAAATGTCATATACTTATGTTGTTGAGGATGCTCAGGAAGATGTAGACATTGGTGGGGGGGAGGCCAGTTCTTTAGCTGATATGGCTTATGCACCCGAGCTATAGGTATTGCTGACTCTCCAGTGTTTTGTTGTTCCACACGCATAAAAACTGATCATCAGGTTCCCCGGAGTCAGACACAACTTCCCTGACTTAAGTTACCTCTATTACACCGGTTAGTATTACAAAAAGGACAATCAATTTCCAGTACCAGCACAGCTAATGAAAGGAAATGAAAAGGAGGAAAAAGTAACTAACAGCCAGAGTGTAGGTTTAGAACCACCTTTAGCTGATTCTCATTGACTGACCATGACTGGTGTAAAGCACAGCTCAGTCCAACATGAAAGAGCCATGTGATCTTTCGTGGAGATGTATACCAGATAAACTTTCCATATACGAATGGGAAAGAGCAAATTGATGCAAAGAGAGAGGTGTGTGCCCAAAGGAGAGCAGGCTCAGGAAATGATGTCAAGACTTGGAGGGGAGAGCAAGAGACATAATCAAAGTCACATCACTTGGTAGCTCCATCATTAAAACCCAGTTGAAGACCCAAGAGTTATTATTGACATACTAAAGCAACACTTTAGTGAACTGACATATTCTACAATACCTTTAACTATGATGGGAGAGAATGCGATGGATTTCTGGATTACGTCTGAATAAAGCACCAGTTGGTGGCAGAAGAGTGTTTGAAGAAGGGCAGGGACTGGCCTTTAATATCCTAGTAAAAGTAACTATGACAAGTTTGTCAAACACCGCCTGCAGACTCTGCTCTTTCTGCAGTGTTGAAGTTCAAAACTGCTGACAAGTGGAAAGCTAGCAAAATCTCAGGAACATACTGATGACCATCAGACACAATTGAAAATTCTCTTCTTTCTTTTTTTTTAAACGCCATGCACCAGCTTCTAAGGCTATATTCATGAAGAATAAAGTGCAGATCAATCAAAGGGAAGACTAGAAATGATGTTTAAAAATTTAGTTTCCTCTGAGAATCTTAGAACCGATGTTAGACGGCAGCTGGATTAAAAAACATTTTCAAAAGTATCAACAGAATAAAAAAGGTTCTCACAGGGGCAGATGTAATACAATCTAGAAGGATATGTTTAATGGGTAAATGAATTCTGACAGGATGTAGACATTTTGGAGGATTTTTCTCCTGAGAGAAAAATTGATAATGTAATTTTTTGAATGTCCTATTCTGCATCTTTCTGTATAGATGAGCTTTATTCCAACGATTCTCAAAACAGAGATTTATGTTTTATCCCTCACATCCACGATTTATTTTGAGTCCAACTTCAATTCCTGATCAGAGAGTTCTATATAAGTTTATGGTGATGTACATATCTGCTCCCCACTTTAGGCTTTGGACAAAACCTTTAAGATGTTCATGTTTTTTAGAACACTTCTTTTTAAGTATTTTAATATGTGTGGAATAAAGGACATCTTATTGTTGAAGATTATGCCAATGAATTTAGTTTTCCTTTGCTTGGCTTTAATGGGAGTTCCATCCAAAAATAATTCTGGTCCACATTGTGCAATGAGCCGAAGTTGACAAAAATGCATACAGACAGTTTTTGTTTGTGAAAATTTAAAACCATTCATTATTGACCACATGAGAGCATTTTATTTATTTTTAGTTGGATTTTTTCGTTCAATAGTGTTTATATGCTTGCTTCTATAAACAAATGCAAGATGTAATCTACATTATAAAACTGACAAAAAGCATCAGAACCAATAACCTATGAGCAATACTTACCACTTTGAATACTAAAAAGAGTTATTGATAAAATACTTCCATTGGCTACTCAAGTTCTTGTTTATCTTGGCCTGGACACACAGTATTGTCTATTGATTGATTCTAAAAATTCTATTCTAAAGAAATTTTCCAGTTAAAAATTGGCAGACCCAATTTAAAAATTTAGTCGATACAGATCCTTTAAGATTCCATGCTTCCAAGTGGAAAATATCATAGGCTTTTCCAAGTCGAAAAAACAAGCTGTACTCTCTGGGACTCCTTTCCTAAAACCAAGACATTGGGCCTTACTTATAAGTTGTTTTTGGATTCCAGGAATCCAGATCAGAGACAATCATTTACCATCCTCACCATCATAGTTTTACATAAACAACTGGTTTAAAGCTATAGGTCCAATAATTTATAGGATCACTATGGGTGCTTTTCCTGGTTTTGGGATAGAATAATTTCAACTTCAAGCCATAGAAAGTTCTTGCTAGAATGCCTGCAATCTCTTTGTTTTTGAAGTCAAAGAAAAATCAGTTGTTGCTTGATGTGTTGTATTTTTGAACAATGGTTTCACTGTATTTCTGTATCAAATTCCAGATTTTGGTTGATGGAGTACTAGGTGATATACTGGCAACAAAAACTTCTCCAGCTTTTTCCTTCTTAACTTCATTGATATAGTTCTTCTTGCTTTTTGCTTCTATAAATCTTGAGTTTAATAAGATTTTCAGTTGATGGATGTTTGTAGAAATATTTTTCAGCTTTTTCCCTTTCTTTAGTAACTTCTTTACATTTATCATCAAACCATGGCAGTTGTTTAGATTTTTTGTTTAATGATGTTTTTGGGACTGTGTCATTTGCAATAGACATTAGCGTATCTGTAAAATTGTTCAAGGCGTCTGGGCTGTCCTCCAAAAAATGTGTAAATCTCTCATAACATAGAGCTTAAAATTGATACCAGTTAGCTTTTTTGATTTTCCATCTTTGTGTTTTTGCTGCTGCTTCTTATTATTTTCCTTTAAAAGTAACGAATATTGGAAAATGATCACTTCCACAAAGGTCATCCTATACTTTCCATGATAAATCTAAAAAAATTTCTGGTTGACATATTGTTAGATCAGGGACCAGGATCTCTTCCTCCACTGACACGGAGTTGCAACTCACGCGGCAAGCCAGAAGTTGTCCCATTTGGGATAATTCATGGGATCTGTTTACTTTCAAATTCTTTCTCAGTGAGATAATGGAACAGATCCACACAAGGGGAATATAAGAATATGACCTTGCAATTAAAAATAACTGCCAACCCCTAGTAAGGGGGGGCTCAAGGGTTGTTCTCTCTTGCCTGGGCGAGAAGACCCTAGGAGGGGAAAGGAGCGTGCCACTGTTCCTTTCTACGGGCTACCATAAAAACTGGTCCCGTGTCAGTACTCCGGTAATTGAAACGCGTTCAGCAACCGTTCGCACCGTGAGTCAAAAACTAGTCAACAGGGTATGGAGAGAGATATGCTACCGCGAACGTGCAGGCTGCTGCAGTTGATGAATCTAATCCAGGGTGGGTACTATCCAAGAACCACAGAATGAAATGGCAGTTGTGGGTGATGCTGGCACAGTACCCATCATACCAGCTTGCAGAATCTGCATTGCTCAATCTTGATCCTTATATGTTAAAACCAAAACCAGCAAGCAGCAGTCCAGACCCCATACATGTCAAGTAGACCTCAGCCATCTCCGAAAGCCATGTAGAGTTTGCAAAGCAGCTGATCACCACATATTCACAATGCCTGCAGATGAGATGGGCTGTGTTTGTCTTGCATGTAAACCAGGCCATTGGAGGAGAGAAGTGCTGTTAAGGCAAGATCTGAGCCAGTGTTCCCTGGCATGCATTCAAACCAGGAGGAAGCACATTAAACCAATGGACCTGGCATATGGAGGAGGGGATGTCTTGGGTTGGCAAGATCAAACCCTCAATCGAGAAGGAAGTTGATTGGGGCGGTGTCAGTGAGAACACATCCGCAGCCAAATCTGAAGGTGATCAAGTAGTAACACAGAATTCCCAAAAAAGAATTAAACTATTTAGTGAACTGTTTTATGCTCTGCAATTGTGGAACAGAAAACGTTTCAAGTGGAGAGGCACGCTTGGACTCCATAAGCTTGTACAGTAAGCTCCAAGTTAAACAGTCGCATTTTGGATGCTTGAAGTGAAATGTAATCACTAAAGACAAACAAGCTGGAGTGAGCAAATTGTCTCCTGATTGGGTGTGGGGGTCATCAAACTCATCCTAAATGTATGTATGAAGTGGAGATAGAGATGTACGTGTTCAGTGTATAGTCCCCCATCCTCGCGGGTCCCAGGGACAGAGCGAGATGATCTCATTCTTGGATCTAACGTCATAAAATTACCCTCATGCATGGGGAAATGAAAAAGCAGTGACAATTATTGAGAGTGACACACTCAGAGCTGTGTGGACCGTCATTATTGCCTGATGCTTCTCAATTTTGATCTTGATGGCAGGACTGATGAGATGGCAGGTTGCAACTCTGAAAACCCTAACGGAGATCAGGACTGTGAAGCTGACACAGGCTGTAAACACTCTTAAGCGAGAAATATGAGTATCTTGTATGGGAGCAGGATTCTATGAAAATCACCCCTATGTCCCCCAGGAAGCACAGTGGTTGTTGAACCATCCTGGTTGAGTCAGTGTGATCATTCACACCTATGTGGTGTGATGGATATATCTCCATGAAGATTATGAACCTCTCCAATCAGCCTGTTGTGGCTTTGAAAGAGGAATTGCAAGCTAGCTGATGTTTCTCCCCTGTGTGGTCGCTTTGAAGATTTTGCAGTAGCTTCCAAAACACGAAACGAGGTCGGGTTGAGGGAAATGATCAAGCGATTGATTATCCTGAATCAGAAGCTCTGAGGATCTTGAGAAAGAAACTTGTGGAAGTTACCCTGAAAGATATAGGGCATCAATTTTGTGCCAAGTCAGTCATTCTACCAAAAGGGAGTTAGTTCAGCTTTTAGTTAGTTATAATGACATCTTCTCTAAACATGCTTTTGGATTGTGGCAGGCAAAGTTTCTCCTCGTCGATTCTCGCCTGAGAGTGATGAATGCCCATTAAGCCTTCCCTACAGGAGTTTTCCCACCACCTCAAAACTGGTTTCAAGTCTTGACAGAAATGGAAGATTGAGGAGGCATACTAATGAAATCCACCAGCAAATTTTGCTTCACTGCGCTTGTAATGGTATGGAAAAAAGGACAGCTGCAGTTTGAGAATCTGCTGCGACTTTTAGGTGGCTCAATGCCAGGACTCTAAAAGACGCTATGACCCACTCCCACATACTGGGGTCAGACTGTTTAGGCGTCTTTGAGTGGGAATGTTCTATTTTGAAACAATGGACCCACAGCCTCAGGTTTTTATAATATACCTGCGTACATCGATGAAGACAAAAAAATACACCGCATTCATCACACCACTTGGGTTTGCATTGAATGACAATCAAGATACCACAAGGCATATGCAATAACCCGTTTCTTCATTTATCGCTTAATGATGCTGGGTGGATATTTCAGTGAACTGAACTACTCACCCAGCTGTTGTGTTACTTGGATGACCACCTACTAGTATTTGCAGCTGCACTGGAAAAGGGGAAGCTTTGGTGAAGGCTAGAGGTTGTATTCCAAAGACTCACGCCAGCACAATCTGAAGCTGAGCCCAAAAGTGTCACCTGTCCTTCTGTGAGATTCCTGGTCATCAAAGGGGGTGGAGTTGTGGGCCCCGGGAAAAGGTGGAT
>NW_024879219.1:289965-297438 GCF_018340385.1 Cyprinus carpio | reverse complement strand
GTGACATACAGCCAAGTATGGTGACCCATACTCAGAATTCGTGCTCTGCATTTAACCCATTTATGTGCACACACACACCGTGAACACACACCTGGAGCAGTGGGCAGCCATTTATGCTGCAGCACCCGGGGAGCAGTTGGGGGTTCAGTGCCTTGCTCAAGGGCACCTCAGTCATGATATTGCCAGCCCAAGACTCGAACCCACAACTTTAGGGTTAGGAGTCAACCTCTCTAACCACTAGGCCACGACTTCCCCTAATGAAATAAGCTTCCAGGTACATTTTTCCATTGTGTGTGGGAATGTGAGGAGGTGCAGAAGTTTTGGGTTGGGGTGACTCAATATGTTTCTCAATTTACTTACTCTCCAATTCGTCTATGCCCTTTATTTTGTGTATTGAGTATGTGGACAATTGCTCTTTGTCTACTAAAGAAAGAAATCTGGTGAATGTGTGTCTATTACAAGCAAGACGTTCTATTGCCCTGTGTTGGAAAAATACCAATTGCCCTTGGACTATGGCTGAAAAATTGAATATCATGTTTTGCTCTTGAAAAGCTTACATATGTTATAAAGAAGAAACACTCATAATTTTTGGATACCTGGGAGGTGTTTTTGAACTTGGTTAAAAATGGAGATATTGAAGAAGCTTTAAAAGGGGCCTATTATGTGTTTTCACTTTTTCAACTTTACAGTAGTTAGTCTGTAATGTTACTGCTTGAGCATAAAAAGATCTGCAAAGTTACAAAGCTCAAAGCTTAATGCAAAAGAAGATATTTTATTTAACAGAAATCTCTTTTCAAAAACCACAGCGAAAGACTCGTTTGGACTGCAACGCATATTTTCCGGGATTTGTGATATCACAAAGATCGACGAATTGGACAAGACCTGGTTAAGCTGCACTAAAGAAGGCAACGAGTGTTATCACTATGTCTCAAGGAATGTCTCAAGGCAGATGAGCTTGGAGTGTTTACAATCGTGCTCAAATTGATTTAGTATTTGACACAATATTTACATGTACACTGAAGCTCGCAGCAGGTGGCTATGGTAAGAGGCATGACATTTCCAGACCAGGCGCTGAGTGGAGCCAATCACAGCACACACTGGCCCAGCTAACCAATCACAGCACAGTTCGTATTTAGAAGGCGGGACTTCATTGATACAGGAATTATTTGAGCCGTTCATGCCAGACTGAAGGAAAGGAAATGAAAGGACGTGACGTGCGGCCAAGTATAATATCCCATACTTGGAATTTGTGCTCTGCATTTAAACCATCCAAGTTCAAAAGAACACACACACACACACAAACACACACGGAAAAACACACACTCCATGAACACACACTCGGAGCAGTGGGCAGCCATATTGCTGCAGTGCCTGGGGAGCAGTTTGGGGTTCGGTGCCTTGCTGAAGGGTCTCACCGATTTTGTTTTGTTTATTTTTCTACATGACTGGGGTATTTTCTAGGGAATGGTGCTGGGTTTTTGAAAACTTTGTAAAAACTTAATAAACACACATTATGCAAAAATGCTACAGTAGTACACTGTAAATATATTTCAACAAATTTATGTACTGGGGTATTTTCTAGGGAATGGTGCTTTAATCTCTCAACTAAAATGCAATACCATCCCTGACCTCCAGAGGCCATCATCTATACATCTATTTTATAAACCACTTGTCCTTTAAACCGATTTTAAAATAATATAAGCAGTCGGACAAACAGTCTGAATTCCATTAGATGGCACTCCACCCCGGACTCTTGCCATTGTTTCCTGGACTTCATTTCCCATGTGTCCCTTGCCCCTCATGTTATCATGTCATGTGCTATACCCTGTCTGTGTGTTATGTTCTGATTGGGTCCTAGGTTGCATGTGTCTTTGTTCTCATTGGTTGGTTTTGTCATGTGTTCCCCTTGTCTACTATAAAAGCTTCTGTTACAGACATATAAATGGCTATACAATAATAATAATAATAATTTCATGATGACTTTCCACACTGTGCTGTGCAGTGATTACTAGAAACATGCCCTTTTTCATTCCACTTTCACTGTATTTGTGTTTTAGAGAAACCACTAGGAATCCAGGAAAAGCCTGGCTCAAATGGAGTTGAAACCGCAGCAGTGAGGATTGTCTCTCTGTTAACTTATGCTACTGTTCTGCTCTGAGTGTGAGTGCTGAGTGCTTATAGTTCAGCAGTGTGTGCTTTAATTGCAGTGAGCCTTGACTTTGCAATATTTTAACAAAAGTTGAAATTTATACCTGGAAGCAAAACCCGTTGAATTAGTACTGATTTCTACTTAGTGATGGACCACAAAATTAAAACTACAAAATTACATTGTATCTAGTTTAGCATTGTATTGTGTCTAGCATCTAGATTCATTTTTAAAAGATATTTACACACACACTTCATTCTGTATAAAAGCACAAATTTCATTTATTTCTTTACGAAAAAGAAATAAAAAACTCTCTTTCTCGTTACAAAAACTATTCATTTCAAATAAATGTTCTTTATTTTTTTTTCTGTTTATTTTTGTATTTATTTATCTATTGTGGATTTTTTGCACGAGGTTAAAAATAGGATAAAAACAGTAATCTTAAATATAATGTATGTTGTAATGAATGTGTTGCTACAACAATAATACGTCTAGTGTTTAATGTTTTAATTAATATTAATAATCAGAATTAGTCATAATTACTATTAGCCATACTGATATTTAAAAGCAACATTGTTGGCCAAATTGTGCAGCCCTACAAACAAGCACAACAATCCTGGTGTTCTTCATAATTTTTGGGAAAATAAGGAAAATATTTGTCTGAAAATCGTTCTTGTTAAAGTTTGGATTTTGTGTGCCGTTTGTCAGTCACATGCCTGTTTAAGTCATAAACTGCACTACTTGTGGTTGTTTTCAGATATGTTAACAGATTATTTATTTATTTATTTGTATTTTTTCATCCTTGTAGCACAGACCACACAATGGTAGCACAAATCTTTCAACCTCTGTAGCATGAGTGCTTTGTGACAAAAGAAAAAAAAAATTATAAAAGAAAAAAAAAAATTATAATATACAAAAAAAAATTTATACTGTTTTAATTTATTGCACACATGACTGAAATGAATGAAAATGTTTGATACTTTTTAATAATTATTATGAATACTGTTTGTTTGATGATTTTTTCAACAACTGAAATGAATAGAATGGAATAGGATTTATAATATAATGTTTGAAAAACAGAGGATCAACATGTTATTTTCTGAAATGTAGAGTAAAATTTACTCAAAATGACAATACTCAGTGTAAAAATACTTGAAAAATGTATGCAAGTACATCTGGCTGATTGATCTGAGCTCTACCCTACAACACTTACTGTACAACACAACAAAAACTGAATGAATATTGTTCAGGTAAGCATCAGAATGGCAATTAAGAAAAAACTGATCAACAACATAGTCGATGATGGTTTTCTGTGGTTCACTCTTCCGTGTTGTCCATTGTCCATGTAAGTTTGAACAGTCAATAGCAACTTATTCATAATTTAAAACCATAATGTTTTTTCAATGAAACTCTTCAGATTATACACACCTTTGACATGAAGCTCTGTGATGGTGTGATTCTGAGATGGTCCTGTGATGTGACAGATGTACTTTGTTTCATTATTTTTTTGAATGTTGTTTTGTTTGATGGAGAAGTTGCCCTTCTTATACTCCTCTGGGAACGTTTCGACTCTGTCCTTGTACTTTGGATCTTTACATATTCTGTTGCCTCCAGTGATGTCACACACTTTCTTGCCTTCATCATCTCTCCAGAATACTTCAAATTCTTCTGTTTTGCCTTGAAGCGCACTTTCAGGGATCGAACAAGGAAAGAAAGCAAAGTCTCCAACAAAACCCTCAACTGTGACCCTCACAGGAGCAGAGAAAGAACCTAAAAACAGCAAACACACCATTCATCATTCTGCATGTGACATGAAGTTTCATTTAAAATGTTTGAATTCTCACCTGTGACATACAGCAGAAAGACAGAGATGATGATGATAATGCACCAACTGTAGAAAGAGAAGATAAAAAGACATCAACAGATTGCTAACCTACTTTTAGCAACCATATTATCTCAGCAGACATCAAAATTTTTTGAGTTTAACTGGATCTACTCTCTAGTGGACACTGAATCATGTTCTTCCTGTCATTAAAGAAAGTCTATCACTCGTCTGTAATTAGTTTGAATAAAACATAGACCAACATGGTACCCAAAATGAGCTTTTTACTAATAAATTATTATTTTATTAATTATTATTATTAATAACAGTATACACTAGGAAAAACAGCAAAAATGTGATCCACACACCTAATTAGTCCATTCTCTCTTTGACCTGCTGCACTGTAAAGCTCGACCGAAATACATTCAAGCCTTCTAACCAATCAGTTTTCTAAAAACTTATCTACCAACTGATGACAATGGGGATATTAATATATTTATCTGCATGCTACCTAATAGACAATAAATGATATTTTACAAACAATCTAGCTGTTAGCTTCATGCTACACTAACGATAGCGCATGGCATTGATGATCTCAGACTTTTGTCTCAAACATACCTTTGTCCCATGGTATTTATTTGTTTAATTTTTTATTTTTTTCTTCAGTCGAAGCTTTCAAATGAAAACGTGGCACTTGAACAATGAAAACAATTAAAACAAATTCTTAATGGCAGCTCACGGTGACTAAGTTACCAAAAATGGTTGCTGAGTCAAAATGGCATCTGTATGAATGAAGCCGGATGATCAAGCTCATGCGTACGGATGTGACGTTTTACAGGTAGCTAGAGACGGAAGTATCAGCTCATTTAATCTGGTTTACCATTAATAACCAATTGTTATATATATATATATATAAACAGTTTGTGAGTTTTAATATTCACACTTGTTGCAAAGGTCAACAGTCACTGAATCATGTTATTCTTCTTGTCATTCAAGAAAGTCTATCACTTCGTCTATGTGTCACTCGTCTTTAATCTTGTTTGAATAGTGGGTCATAAAATGGTGTTTTTAATAATGAGGTTTTTAATAATAAGGTAAAGGAATTATTTTATTAATTATTTATTTTTTTTATTATTATTATTAATAACAGTATAAACTAGGAAAAATCCACACACCCAATTAGTCCCTTCTCTCTTTGACCTGCTGCACTGTAAAGCTCAACCGAAATACATTCCGCCCTTCTAACCAATCAGTTTTTCGAAAAACGCATCTACCAGTTTATGACAATCCCGAATTTCATATATTTATCTGTATGATTGTACGGCATGCTACCTAATAGACCAATAAAATGATATTTTACCAAATTAGAAGCTGATTAGCTTTCAGTGCTACCCTAACGAGTAGCGCATGGCGTTGATGATCTCAGCTCTTTTGTCTCAACATACACCTTTGTCTCAATGTGATTTAGTTTGTCTTTCCTTTCTTCAGACGAAGCACTCAAATGGTAAACGTGGCAGTTCAACAACTTCAGCAATGAAAACTGACTTAATGGCAGCTCTCACGGTGACTAAGTTACACCAAAAATGGCTGCTGAGTCAAAATGGCATCCGTAATGAATGAAAAGCCGTCTGCTCAAGCTCAAGCGTGCGGATGTGACGTTTTTACAGGTATCTAGAGGCGGAAGTATCAGGAAGTATTTCCAAAAAGGCATTTGAGAGGACACTTACATAAACTGGCTGTTGTTTTTTTTTTATACTACTCAGAAAAAATAATTGGTATCTGCTATTTTAGGTAATTAGTATACAATTGGTTATTGGCTAATCCAACGTTACAAACAAGGCATAATCACCTGTCAATATCACAGAATCCACCCACCAAGTTTTTTATAGACTAACAAAATTTAAATACAGTACCACTAATGTTTTACACACCTTTGATGAAGATTGACACGCATCCTTCCTAGATCATTCAATCTTGATTTTAAAGACAATTTTTTGTTTGTTTTATGGTTTCATTCAATTAATTTGTAATCGCGGTTCATGTAGTGGCTTTACCTCAGTGCGTAAATCTGCTTAGCGATTACCACATTTTTGTGTCTTTTGAGAAAGCATCATATGACTTCCATTTGGTTAAGATTTTTCATCATGGGAAGTGTTTCAGTCTTTTATTCTTTTTAAAAAAGTTCTCTCATAGTGATCTGAAAACAATGAAAGAGAAATATAAAATGTAAAATAAAAGAAGACTTACACAGAAACGTTTGTATTATGTTATTATTTGATTTTATTTTACAGTTTGCCTTCAAAATGTTTATTAGCAGCATAAACACTGATGACCGCAACAGAAATACAAAATGAATATGCTAAATGACATGCTGCTCTCTGCCCACTAGCGCAAAATAACAACTCTGAAAACACTGTTAGATTAAAGATTACCATGAGAGATTTCACTGTTGTATAGTGTCCTGCCTGCTTTTCTCTCTCTGTGGTTCCTGTCAGAGTTTCTGGACAGACTGGTCAGCTTGATGAGTAAAAAAGAATTGATCTTTGTTTTTGGGAGGAGCAAATCCACCTGCGACATTCCAAGCCACCATTCTACATACAGTACAGATATACCTTCCCTGGTTTTTAAATACCAGTTTTTTATTGTTGCTTCATGATCATTGTTTTTAAAAAACAAAACTATAATCCAAGTACATAAGGCCGAAAAAAAAAAAACCGGCTACCCTGATGGAAATGATCCTATATATATATATATATTATATATATATATATATAACTTTTTTTTGTAGTATTAGACTTATTATATTATTATTATTATTCTTTATTTTTTATTTTTTATTTTTTTTAGTGCAGAGAACGATGAGGTCATATATTTCTGGCCATTGCATTACACACCAAATTTTAAAGTGTCTGTCCCACCGAAGTGAATACTTTCACTGGAGTAATGATAGTCCTCATAAGTCACCTTCATTTTAAGGTCCAGTTCTCGCTATACCAAACCACTGAACATGACCTTTGCCCCCATAAACTCTAATTTTGCTGTTTATATAATTAGTAAAGTATTTTGTTACGTTTTTAGTGTGGGTAGATTAGGGATGTGCAGAATGTGTGCTTTATAAGCACTAATAAACAGCCCAAAATGTGTATTAATAGCATGCTGATAAGCAACTATTGTAATAATAAGAATTGTTTCCTAGACTGAAGGTGGTTTTCAATCCTTTCCCCTGGGTTACCCACCACTCTACACCTTTTGTGTGTCCTCCCGTAGTGTAACACACCTGATCCACGATCGACAGCCTTTAGGATAAGAGAATCCATGTTACTCGAACTGAGTGTCAGATTAGATTTGTGTGGTCTGAACTTTAAATGCTGGATAGTCTGCTAGTTAATCAAGTAGCGCTCATCTGGTCCACAGTTTAATATGTTGGCTCAGTCCAGTGTGGGCGATTGTGCCTGATTTATCCAAATCAAATTAATCAGAGTATATTTTCTCGGCAAAAACCAAT